>NC_057829.1:24715833-25017045 GCF_910594005.1 Cervus elaphus | reverse complement strand
TGAGTTGGGAAGGTCCCCTGGCGAAGGAAATGACAACCCACTCCAGTATTCTTGCCTGGAGAATCCCATGGAAGGAGGAGCCTGCCCAGATGGTGCTAGTGGTAAAGAAGCTGCCTGCCAATGCAGGAGATGTAAAAGACACAGGTTCAACCCCTGGGTCAGAAAGATCCCCTGGAGAAGGGAATGGCAACCCACTCCAGTATCCTCGCCTGGAGAATTCCATGGACAGAGAAGCCTGGCCGGCTACAGTCCATAGGGTCGCAGAGAGTTGGACACGACTGAAGCGACTTGGCAGGAGAACAGAATATTCATAAGCACGGGTGGGCTGTATACAGTACCTGCCCTCCACGACTTCCCAGAGTGAGTGAGTGAAAACAACGAAACACAGGACACGCTGTGAAGAACACAATTTTAAAAGAAGGTACAACTCAGTCTAAAAGGGAATAAAGCACCACAAACATGTGAATATGGTTATTTAGAGACATGCAACTGAGAACTACAAAGATGGAACTACTCCCACTGGTCAAAATGGCCATGGCCAACAGTCTACAGACAGTAACTGCTACAAGGGGCTTAGAAAAGGGGACCCTCTTATGGTTCTGCTGAAACGTCAGTGGTAACAGCCCCTGAGAGAACAGCATGAAAGTGTCACTGACAGCCACACCACAGCCGCCAAAGGACCCGGTACTCCCACTCCTAAGGGTATGTGCGCAGCAAACCAGAATCCGCAACACAAAGGCACACAAAAGTGCACTAGAGCACCTTTTACAATAACCAAGACATGGAAGCCAAAAAAGTTTTCCATCGACACTCTAACAGATGAACAAGAACTGCAACATGTTCATAATGCAATCTGATTAACGCATGAAAAAGACATCATCATGCCAATTTCCGGAACTTACCTGAAATTAGAGATAATCCTAAGGGAAGTAAAAAGAAACAGAAAGGCAAAAATTATATGATATTACTTACACGTGCAATATACATGCACACCCATGAACTAACTGGGAAAAAAAATGGAATAAGAGACTTGAATATCAAATTTACAGTTGTCAAAAGGAAAGAGTGGGGAAGGGATAAACTAAGAGCTTGGGATGGACAAACCCAACCTACTATCTACAAAACAGATAATAAGAAGCGATATCTACCGAGGGAGGCCTAATCAAAACTCTGTAACAACCTAACTGGAAAAGAATCTGAACATACAAAGATATATGCTTATGTGTAACACGAAAAATTTTGTACACCTACAACACACACAACATGTATTTCAATCTTACTCAATAAAAAACAATTCAAAACAACAAAAGATGAAACACAAGCTGTCGAGTGCTGCTTCTGGCACGCTGCACTGTAATCCGCAGAGCCAATGAAGGCTCGAAGGCTCCAAGGCTCCAAGGCTCCCTCTGCCTTCGTGGGTAACCAGAGTTGGGAATGAAGAAATGCTGCCGCCCTGTGGCCACTTCCCACAACAGCAACCTGAAAACTACTGCCTGAGCGGCTTCACTTTCACTTTTCACTTTCACACATTGGAGAAGGAAATGGCAACCCACTCCAGTGTTCTTGCCTGGAGAATCCCAGGGACAGGGGAGCCTGCTGGGCTGACGTCTATGGGACCACACAGAGTCGGACATGACTGAAGTGACTTAGCAGCAGCAGCAGCAGGGGAACAAACACAGGTATGCTGTACATGGCACCTGACCTCCAAAATTTCCAGGAGTAATTAAGTGAAAACAGTGAAATATGGGCACACTATCACAAAGACAATTTCAACAGGGAAGTGCAACTCATAGTGTTTAAAAAAGAATAAAGCACCCACAAACACGTGAAATACGGTGATTCAGAGACATGCAACTCCGAACTGCAATGAGGTGCTTTTGAACTGTGGTGTTGGGGAAGACTCTTTAGAGTCCCTTGGACAGCAAGGAGATCCAACCAGTCCATCCTCAAGGAGATCAGTCCTGGGTGTTCATTAGAAGGACTGATGCTGAAGCTGAAATTCCTATACTTTGGCCACCTGATGGGAAGAACTGACTCATCTGAAAAGACCCTGATGCTGGGAAAGATTGAAGGCAGGAGGAGAAGGGGACGACAGAGGATGAGATGGTTGGATGGCATCACTGACTCAATGGACATGAGTCTGAGTAAACTCCAGGAGCTGATGATGGACAGGGAGGCCTGGCGTGCTGCAGTCCATGGGGTCACAGAGAGTCAAACATGACTAAGCGACTGAACTGAACTGAACCGATCCCCTCACAACAGTCAAAATGGCCATGATCAAGAGTCTACAGACAGCAGCTGCTACAATGGAACTAAGAAGAGGGGACCTTCCTACGGTGTGGCCGAATGTCAATGGTAACAGCCACAATAAGTAAAACCACAGCTGCCAAATGATCCCGTAGTCCCACACTTAGTCATATGGGCACAGCAAACTAGAATTCAAAAAGACAAACATGCACAGCAGCACCTATTACAATAAACAACACATGGAACCCAAATAAAATTTCCGTCGACAAATGAATGCATAAAGAACTGCAACATGTTCACAATGCAATCTGATTCAGGCATGAAAAAGAGTAATCATGCCAATTTGCAGAACCTACCTGACACTAGATACAATCCTAATGAGGGAAGTAAGCAAGAATCAGAAAGACAAAAATCGTATGATATCACTTACAGCTGTGATTTACATGTGCATATCCACAAACTAACTGGGAAAACGAGTGAAAGACTTGACTATCAACTTATGGTTATAACAAGGGAAAAAGGAAGGGAAGGAATAAATTGGGAGTTTGGAATGAACAATACAATCTATTTCTACAAAACAGTCAATAAGGAGGAATATCTACCAAGACAGGTCTAATTAACACTCTGTAATAACCTAACTGGGAAAAGGATCTGAACATACAGATATATGTATGTGTGTAAACAAAAAATTCTGTACACCTACAAAACACACAACATGTTTTTCTATCTTACTTCAATAAAAAAATAAAAATTAATTAAAACACAAAAGGGATAATGACATAAGGTACTGGGTGCTTCTGGCACACTGCCTTGTAATTTGCCACCCAAAGCAGGACTTGCTATGAGGCTCTGTCCGCTTGCCCTGGTAACCAGAGCTGGGAATGAAGAAACGCTGCCGCCGTGTGGCCGACCTAGCAGAAGCAGCCTGAAAACTTGCCTGGAGGATCAGAACACTCACTAGCACTGGGGGGCCGTATGGTACCTGCCGTCCAAAAGGTCAAGCAGTTGTGAGTGAAAACAATTAAATATGGGGCACACTTTCAAGAAGACAATTTCAACAGGGAAGTGCAACTCACAGGGTTTAAAAAGAATAAAGCGCCCACAAACACGTGAAATACGGTGATTCAGAGACATGCAACTCAGCGCAGCCACGAGGCATCCCCTCATAAGGGTCAGCGGCCATGACCAACAAGTTTACAGACTAACAGCCACCGTGGGGTTAAGAAAAGGGGCCTCTCCCATGGTGGGACTGAACTGTCAATGCAACAGCCACCTGAGAGAAGAGTATAAGAGTGTCTTGAGCAGTAAAACCACAGCTGCCAAATGATCTGTTAGTTCCACTCTTAAAGAGTACTTGCACAAAAAAAACAGACTTTGAAAAGACACAGGCAACCAAACTTGCACTCGAACACCTTTTACAGTAACGAAGACAACGCGGAGGACAAATTTCTCATGGACAAATGAGTGGATAAAGAAGAACTGTAACATGTTCACAATGCATTCTGATTCAGGCATGAAAAAGAATATAATCATACCAACATCCAGAACCTACCTAAAACTAGAGATAATCCTACTGAGTGAAGTAAGCGAGACCCAGAAAGGCAAGTATCATATAATATCACTTAGAGCTGCAATTTACACACGCACAGCCATGAACAAACTGGGAAAACAGAAATGGACTCACAGACTTGAAAATCAAACGCCTGGTTACCACAGCGGAGAGAAGTGGGGAAGGGATAAGTTAGCAGCTAGGGATGAACAAAAACAATCTTTGTCTATAAAACAGATAATCAATAAGGAGAGATTCTACCAAGGGAGGTCTAATCAACACTCAGTAATAACCAAATTGGAAAAAAGAATCTGAACGTGTGTACATGCTTGTATCTGTGTCACACGAAAAATTCGATACACCTACAACACACACATGTATTTCAATCCAACACGAATAAAAAAATAAAAATTAATGTAATACCAAAAAAAAGGTAATGACACCAGCTGTTGGGTGTTTCTTCTGGCACACTGCACTGTGTGTGCAAGCCAGAAGCAGGACTTGCTCTAAGGCCCTTTCTGTCTGCTAGAGTAACCAGGCCTGGGAACGAAGAATGTTGCTGCCTTGGGGCGAATTTCCCAAAACAGCAAACTCAGAACTACTGCCTACCTAAACAGAACATTCACAAGCACTGGTGGGCTGTATGTTGCACCTGCCCTACAAAATTTCCAGGAGTAAGCAAGAGAAACACTGAACACGGGGCACACTTTCAAGAAGACAATTCCATAGGGACGTACAAGTCACAATGTTTAAAAGAGAATAAAGCACCCACAAACAAAAGAAATATGGTGATTTAGAGACACGCAACCCAGAACAGCCAGGAGACCTCCCCTTGCACTGATCAAAATGGCCATGATCAAGAAGTCTAAGGCAGTAACAGCTACAATGGAGTTAAGAAAAAGCAACCCTCCCATGGTGAGGTTGAATTCTCAATTGTAACAGCCACTAGAAAGAACAGTATAAAATTGCCTTGAGCAGTGAAACCACAGTGGTCAAATGATCTGCTAGTCCCACTCTTAAGAGTCTGTGCACAAAAACACTCTCCGACATAAATCACAGAAAGATCCTCTATGACCCACCTCCCAGAATATTGGAAATAAAAGCAAAAATAAACAAATGGGACCTAATTAAACTTAAAAGTTTTCGCACAACAAAGGAAACTATAACCAAGGTGAAAAGACAGCCTTCAGAATGGGAGAAAATATTAAATAGCAAACGAAGAAACAGACAAAGAATTAATCTCAAAAATATACAAGCAACTCCTGCAGCTCAATTCCAGAAAACTAAATGACCCAACCCAAAAATGGGCCAAAGAACTAAACAGACATTTCTCCAAAGAAGACATACAGATGGCTAACAAACACATGAAAAGATGCTCAGCATCACTCATTATCAGAGAAATGCAAATCAAAACCTCAACGAGGTACCATTACACGCCAGTCAGGATGGCTGCTATCCAAAAGTCTACAAGCAATAAATGCTGGAGAGGGTGTGGAGAAAAGGGAACCCTCTTACACTCTTGGTGGGAATGCAAACTAGTACAGCCACTATGGAGAACAGTGTGGAGATTCCTTAAAAAACTGGAAATAGAACTGCCATATGACCCAGCAATCCCACTCCTGGGCATACACACCGAGGAAACCAGATCTGAAAGAGACACGTGCACCCCAATGTTCATCGCAGCACTATTTATAATAGTCAGGACATGGAAGCAACCTAGATGCCCATCAGCAGACTAATGGATAAGGAAGCCATGGTACATATACACAATGGAATATTACTCAGCCATTAAAAAGAATACATTTGAATCAGTTCTAATGAGATGGATGAAACTGGAGCCCATTATACAGAGTGAAGTAAGCCAGAAAGATGAACACCAATACAGTATACTAACACATATATATGGAATTTAGAAAGATGGTAATGATAACCCTATATGCAAAACAGAAAAAGAGACACAGATGTACAGGACAGAGTTTTGGACTCTGTGGGAGAAGGTGAGGGTGGGATGATCTGAGAGAATAGCATTGAAACATGTATATTATCAAGTGTGAAACAGATCGTCAGTCCAGGTTGGATGCATCAGACAAGTACTCGGGGCTGGTGCACTGGGATGACCCAGAGGGATGGGATGGGGAGGGATGTGGGAGGGGGGATCAGGATGGGGAACACATGTAACTCCATGGCTGACTCATGTCAATGTATGGCAAAAACCACTACAATATTGCAAAGCAATTAGCCTCCAACTAATAAAAATAAATGAAAAAAAAAAAAGAGTCTGTGCACATCATATCAGACTTTGAAAAGACTCGGGCACCCAATCATACTGTGTAGAACCTTTTACAATAACCAAGACAAGGAGGCCAAAAAAATTTCCATCAACAAATGAATGGATAAAAAAGAACTGCAATATGTTCACAATACAAACTGATTCAAACATGTAAAATAATATAATCATCCCATCTGTGTAACACGAAAAATTCGGTACACCTACAAAACACCCATACATCATAAGATTGATGTATTTCAATCTTACAGCAATAAAAAAAATTTTATTTAATACAAAAAAGAGGTAACGACACAAGCTGTTGGGTAATTCTGGCACCTGCCTGCCTGCTCAGTCGCTTCAGTCGCGTCCCCCTCTTTGCAGCCCTACGGACTGTAGCCCGCCAGGCTCCTCTTCAATT
Organism: Cervus elaphus; assembly: GCF_910594005.1. Classification (NCBI taxonomy): domain Eukaryota; kingdom Metazoa; phylum Chordata; class Mammalia; order Artiodactyla; family Cervidae; genus Cervus; species Cervus elaphus. The sequence goes on along the minus strand of NC_057829.1, from coordinate 25,010,562 downwards.
TGCAACCCCAAAGCAGGACTTGCTCTAAGGCTGTGTCTGCCTCCCGGGGTAATCAGAGCTGGTGAACTATTAAACATGCAAATCAGAACAAGGAGGCTTCCCTTGGAACCAGATCAAATAACCATGAACAAGAAGTCTCCAGACAGTAAAACCTACAAGGTGGTTACAGAGAACCTCTATGGTGTTGGTGAAATGTCAATGGTAACATCCACTATGGAGAACAGTGTAAAAGTGCCTTTAACAGGTAAAACCAAAAAAAAAAAAAGGTAAAACCATAGCTGCCCGTGATCCGGCACTACCACTCTTAAGAGAACGTGCACCACAAACTAGACTTCTAAGACACAGGCCCCGACTGCGCAATACAGCCCCTTCACAGCGGTCAAGACAGGAAGCGCCAGGATGTTCCATTGACAGATGAATGGATAAAGAAGAAGTGAAACACATTCACAATGCAATCTGACTCAGGCATGAAAAAGAACGCAGCCATGCCAATTCCCAGAACAGAGCTGAACCCAGAAATAATCCTATCAAGTGAAGTAAGCAAGAATCAGAACAGCAAAACTCATATTGACATTCACTTACAGGTGCAATTTACACATGCACACCCATGATCTAACTGGAAAGCAAAATCAGACTCAGAAACTTGAAAAACCAAATTTATGGTTACCACAGGGGAAAGAAGTGGACAAGGGATAAATTAGGAGGAAAGGCCAAACAAATACAAACTATTACTTACAAAGCACATAATCAAAAAAAAAAAAAAGTAATATCTACCAAGGGAGGTATACCCAACACTCTGTACCAACCTACACGGGAAAAGAATCTGAACATGCAGAGCTATATGCACATGTGTAATAGTAAAAGTTTCTGTATATCGACAACACATACAACATTATTGCAATGTTATACCAAATAAATTAAAAATTAACACAAAAAGAGGTAACAAGACACAAGTTTTTGAGTGCTTCCTCTAACACATTCCACTCTAATTTACAATCCCAAAGCAGGACTTGCACTAAGGTGGTGTTGGCAAAACTGGGTAACCAGGACTGGGCATGAAGAAATGCTCCTGTTCTGTGGCCACTTACCGCAACAGCGACCAAAAACAACAGCAACTGGAGCTTAATATTCACAGGCACTAATAGGTCTTAAATCATACCCACCTTCCAAAATTTCTAGGGAGTAACTCACTCCTAGAAGCAAAAGAATTAAACACAGGGCACACTTTCAAGAAGACAACTTCAACAGGGAATTACAACTCAGTGTTTAAACAAAACAGCATCTGGAAACATTTGCAACATGGTGAATTATTAGACATGCAAATCAGAACTACAAGAAGGTATTATTCCCTTGCACCAGTCATGAACCAGAGGTCTACAGAGAATAAATGCCACAGTGGGGTTAAGGAAAGGGGACCCTCCTATGGTGTCGGTGAAATGGCAAAGGTAACAGCCACTAGATAGACCAGTGTAAAAGTGTCTTTAAAAGGTAAAACCAAGCAGTGACGTGGCACGCGGCAGGTGCAGACAACGCGCATGCCCTCGCTCCGTCTGCTTTCTCGCCTCTATCTTCGAGGTAGTGGCAGTGCTGCCTGCCATCTAGTCGCGCCAACATGCAGGAGCTACACACTCTCAAGGTGACTGGCCGGGGATGGTCACCCAAATCAAGGCTTGTGTAGCCTCACTGGAGGGCATCGCTCCGGAAGATCAAGTCCTGCCTCCTGGCAGGCACCACCCTAGAGGATGAGGCTACTCTGAGTCACTGTTGGGTGGAGGCTCTGAGCACTCAGGAAGTAGCCGGCCGCACACCTGGAGGTAAAGTTCATGGTTCCCTGACCGATGCTGGGAAAGTAAGAGGTCAGACTCTGAAGGTGGTCAAATAAGAAAAGAAGAAATCAATGGGTCAGTCAAGAGGCGTATGCAGTACAACCAGCATTTATTAATGTTGTGCCCTCCTTTGGCAAGAAGAAGGACCTAATACCAACTCTTCAGTCCTCTTAATTTTGGCTTTCTCTAAAAAGGTAAAACCACAGCCACCATACGATCTGGCAGTCCCACTCTTCAGAGTAAGCGCACAGCAAACCAGACATCCAACAGACACAGGCGCCCAAATGCACTGCAGCACCTTTCACAACGGCCACGACATGGAAGCCACCAAAAAATGCCCACCGACAGATTAATGGATAAAGAAGTGGAAAATGTTCACAACGTAATCTGACTCAGGCATGAAAACGAATGTAGCTGTGCCCATCGCCAGTGTGCCCATCGCCAGAACATAGCTGAAACCAGAGATAATCCTACTAAGTGAAGCAAGCCCGAATCAGAAAGGCAAAAATCATATGACAGCCCTTATAGGTGCAGGGGTTCCCTGGTGGCTCAGACGGTAAAGAGTCTGCCTGCAATGCAGGAGACCAGGGTTTGAAGCCTGAGTCAGGAAGATCCCCTAGAGAAGGAAATGGCAACCCAGACCAGTATTCTTGCCTGGAAAATCCCATGGACGGAGGAGCCTGGCTGACTACAGTCCATGGGTCACAAAGAGTCGGACACGACTGCGCAACTTCACTTCACTTCACCAGGCACACTCACGAACTAACTGGAAAACATAAACAGACTCAGATACCTGAAAACCAAATTTATGGTTACCACAGGGCTAGGTAGCCTGGAAGAGATAAATTAGGACGATGGGATGAACAAAAACAATTACCCACAAAGCAGATAATTAACAAGGAGCAATATCTACCAAGAGAGGTCTATCCAACAGCCTGTATTCAAGCTATATGGGAAAAGAATCCAAACGCACATTATATAGGTATATGTGTGACAGGAAACAATCCTGGACACCTACAACACACACAACATGTATTTCATGTCACTCGAAAAAAAAACAAAAAACTCAATCTCTATTGACACTGGATTGGATAAAGAAGATGTGGTACATACATACAGTAGAATGTTTCCCAGCCATGAAAAAGAATGAAATGATGCCATTTGCAGCAACACGGATGGACCTAGAATCAGTCACACTGAGTGAGTCAGTCAGGCAGAGAAGGAGAAGTATAAACAACATCTCTTATATACCTGGAGTCTATAAAGAAATGATACAAATGAACTCCCTTACAAACAAAGGAACTCACAGACTTATAAAACTAACTTAACGCTGCTGGGGGGAGGGGGTAAGGGACAGTCAGGGAGTTTGGGATGGACATGTTCACACCGCTGTATTTAAAACTGATAACCAATAAGGTCCTATTGTATAGCACAAGGAACTCTGTTCAATGTTACGTGGCCGGCTGGACGGCAGGGAAGTTTGGGGAGAACGGACACACGTTCATGTATGGCTGAGTCCCTTCGCTGTTCACCTGAAACTGTCATAACTGTTACTCAGCTATATCCCAATATGAAATAAAAAATTCAAAAGGAACAAGAATTGATAGAAAACAGAGGCAGTGAGACACAAGCTTTGGGGCGCCTCTTCCTGCACACTGCACTCTAACTTACAACCCCAAAGCAGGACTTACTCTAAGCCTCTGCTGGCTAGCTGGTGTAACCAGAGGTGCGATGAAGAAATATTTCCACCTTGAGACCATTTCCCACAACAACCTGAAAGCTATTGCCATGAGAACTTTTAATATTCACAAGCACTGGTGGGCTGTATGCAATACCTGCCCTCCAAAATTTCCAGTGGTGATTAAGTGAAAAGAATTAAACACAGGGCATACTTTCAACAAGACAATTTCAACAGAGAAGTACAACTCATAGTATTTTAAAAAAAAGCACCCGCAAACATGCACAATATGGTGAATTATTAGAGACATGCAAATCAAAAGTACAACGAGGTATCCCCTCACAGCAGTCAAATTTGCCATGTTCAACTCTGCAGACAATAACTGTTACAGTGGGGTTAAGGGCACCCTTCTATGTGCTGCTGCAAATGTCAACGGGAACAGCACCAGACAGAGCAGTACAAAAGCGCCCTTAACAGTGAAACCGCGGCTGCCATGAGATCCTGCATCCTCACTCCAAAGACTAAGTGCCACAACCCAGACTTCGAAAAGACACAGGCACTGCAGCGCCTTTTACAACAGCCAATACACGGCCGCACCAAAATATCCATTGACAGTTGATGAAGAAGTGAAATGTTCACAATGCAATCTGATCTGGCATGAAAAAGAATGTACTTATTCCAATTGCTGGATCCCACTAAGTGAAGTAAGTCAGAATCTGAAAGGCAAATATCACATGTCACTTACAGGTGCAATTTACACATGCACATCCATGCACATCTTCTTACCAAAGAAGAAAGAAGCATGGAAGGAATAATTCAGAAGCTTGGGATGAACAAATACAATCTATTTCCTACAAAACAGACAATCAACAAAGAGCAGTATCTACCAAAGGAGGTCTACTCAACACTCTGTATTAACCTATATTGTAAAGAATCCAAACGTGTAAATAAATGTGCGTGTGTAATAGGAAATGATTCTATACGCTACAATACACACAACATGTATTTCCAAGTTGCACCAAAAATAAATAAATAAAAGACATAATGAGAAGTAAATTTTGGGGTGCCTCTTCTGGCACACTGCACTCTAACTTACAACCCCAAAGCCGGACTTGCACTAAGGCTCTCTTGGCAAGCCTTGGTAACGGGAGCTGGGCATGAAGAAACGCGCCGCCTTGTGGACACTTCCCACAACAGCAACCTGAAATCTCCTGCCTAGGAGAACTCAGTTCAGCTTCAGTGGCTCAGCCACATCCGACTCTTTCCCACCCCATGGACTGCAGCACGCCAGGCCTCCCTGTTCATCACCAACTCCCGGAGCTTGCGCAAACTCAAGTCCATTGAGTCGGTGAGACCATCAAGCCATCTCATCCTCTGTCGTCCCCTTCTCCTGCTTTCAATCCTTCCCAGCATCAGGATCTTTTCTTGAGTCAGTTCTTCGCATCACATGGCCAACGTATCGGAGTTTCAGCTTCAGCATCAGTCCTTCCAATGAATATTCAGGACTGATTTCCTTGAGGATTGACTGGTTTGATCTCTGTGCAGTCCAAGAGAGTCTCAAGAGTCTTCTTCAACACCACAGTTCAAAAGCCTCAATTCTTCGGCACTCACCTTTCTTTATAGTCCAACTCTCATACCTGCCCTCCAAAATTTCCAGGAGTAAGCAAGCAAAATGGAGAAGGAAATGGCAACCCACTTCAGTACTCTTGCCTGGAAAATTCCATGGATGGAGGAGCCTGGTTGGCTACAGTTCATGGGGTCGCAATGAGTCCGACACGACTGAGCAACTTCACTTTCTTTCTTTCTATAGTTCCTCTTGGAGAAGGAAATGGCAACCCACTCCAGTGTTCTTGCCTGAAGAATGCCATGGACGGAGGGGCCTCATGGGCTACAGTCTATGGGGCTGCAAAGAGTCGGAGACAACTAACTAGCACACATACACACACACAGGCAAGCGAAAAGAATTAAACACAGGGCACACTTTGAAGAAGACAATTTTAACAGAGAAGTCCAACTCAGTGTTAAAAAAAAGAGCACCCAGAAATAGGTGCAATATGATGATTTATTAGAGACATGCAAATCCAAAGTACAACAAGGTATCCCCTCACATCAATCAAAATGGTCATAATCAAGAAGTCTACAGACAGTAACAGCTACAACAGAGTTAAGAAAAGGGGACCCTCTGATGCTAACAGCCACTAGAGAGTACACTATAATAGTGCCTTTCAAAGGTAAAAACACAGCCACCCTATGATCTGGTGATCACACTCTTAAGAGTATGTGCGCAGCAAACCAGACTCTGAAAAACGCACCCAAACACATACTACAGCACTATGTACAATAGCCAAGTCATGGAGGCCACTGAAATGCCCACAGACAGATGAATGGATAAAGAACTGACACGTGCACAGAATCAAATATAACTCAGCCATGAAAAAACATACGAAATGATGCTATTTGCAGTAACCTATGGACTTGTACATAATTTTAGTAGGTGAAGTAATTCAGAGAAGGAAAGATATAATATGATATTACTTGTAGGTAGAATAGGTTAAAAAAAAAATTGACACCAATGCACTAATTTGCAAAAGTGAAACAGACATTCAAACTTCAAAAACAAACTTAACAGTTACCAAGAAGAAAGGTGGTGGATAGGATATATTATGAGGTTTTGATTAACCTATACACACTAATCCATATGAAACAGATAGTCAACAAAGGTTTACTATATGGCAAGAGGGGTGTACTAAGCAGTCTTTAATCATCTGTATGTGAAACGAAACTGAAGATGAATACATAAATGTGTATTTAACTGAAGAAGACTCTGTAAACCTAGAACAAATACCACGTTGTAAATCAAGTTTACATCACTAAGAAATATACATTAAATTTTAAAAAACAGGGAGTTTTGAGACAAACTTTTGGGTGTTTATTCTGGCACATTTCACTCTAATTTACAATCCGGGAAAAGGAATTCCCCTAAGGCTCTAGTCACTGCAATAAGAAGAGCTGGGTGTGAAGAAATTCAGCCACCCTGTGGCCATTTCCCAAACCAGCAACCTGAAAATCTACTGTGCAGCACAGGGACCTCTACTGAATACTCCGCAATGGCCTAAATGGGGAAGAACCTAAAGCCGTGTGGACACATGTGTCTCTGTGACTGAGTTACTCTGCTGTTTACCTGAAACCAACACAACATATAAATATTCTAAACTCCAACAAAATTTAATTCTGTTATACATCTGAAAGTTGCTCAGAGAGTAGATCTTCAAATTCTCATCACAAGAAAAAAATTCTAAAAATGTGTGGTGATGAATACTAATCAGGCTTACTATGATCATTTCATAATATATACATATATTGAATCATTATGTTGTACACCTTCAACTAATATTATATGTCACTGATAACTCAAAAAGCTTTAACATAAAAGAGCAAACAAATTAGCAAGAAAACACAAAAATTGAGTAAATAAGTGTAAAAAATATGCACTTTCAAAAGAGAAAATACAAAAATGAAAATAATTTTTAAATTATCATTTTAATCAAGGAAATTCAAGTTAAAATGAGACATTTTGCCTATATTAGCAAAGAATTTTTTTAAATCTATGTAAGGAAAATATGTGAAGGAGATCAGAACTCTCATATACCAGTGGTGTAAGAATACATCGGGAGACTTTTTGTAGCAATTTTATGATGACTGACATGCTTATAAAATGGTCATCTTCTAAATACTGTATAGCATCATTGATATGTGGAATCTTAAAAAAAAAAAAAAAAGAGTGAACTCCTAGAAACAGAATAGAATGGTGGTTGCCAGGGGCTGAGGTGATAGGAGAAATGGGGAAATGTTTGGCAAAGGGTACAAACTTCAAGTTGTAAGAAAGTTCTGGGGATCTAATGTACAGCATGTTGACTATACTTAATAATACTGTATTGTATACTCGAAAGTTGCTAAGATGGTAAACCTTAAATATTCTCACCACAAAAACAAATAAAAAGAAAGGTAACTTTATGAGGTGATGGAGATGTCAATCAATCCTGTTATGGTAATCATTTTCAATACATCTGTGAATCAAATCATCACCCTGTGCATCTTAAACTTACACAAATTATATGTCAATTGTATCTCAAATCTGGAAATAAATCAATGAATGAATGTTTAAAATTCCTCTGCAGAAAAAAAAAAAAATTCCCCTGCAGGACCTTCCCTGGTGGTCCAGTGGTTAAGAATCTGCCTTTCAATACAGGGGATGCAGGTTCAATCCCTGGTCGGGGAACTAAGATCCCACTTAACGTGGGACCACTGAGCCCATACTAGCCACAACTAGAGAAGCCCCCATACACTGCAACAAAGAGCCCACACACTGCAGCAAAGATCCAGTGCAGCCAAAAGAAAAAAAAACTGAAATGTATGGTAATGTCCAAAATCAGTAATAATAAAATAAAATAAAATCCTTCTGGCTTATAAGATTGTCTCTTCAACCACCACCACCCAAAACCTGCTAACAAATAACTCTTCAGAACTACAGAATGCATTTTCTTTTTTATTATTCTATACTGGAGCAATTTTATGGAGAAAAAGAATCCCTTTATTTTAATACAATAACTAATATATCACCTTGGAAAGCAGCGTGACAAAGAACAAGAGTTTGGGATCAGACAAACCACACTTAAATTCTGATTGTGTCACACAGTATATGCTAATCTCACTGAATCACAAATTCCTTACTTATAAATGGGAATAACAGTATTTCTTTCATAGTGTTGTTATGAGAATAAAAGGTAGTCTGCTTAAGCACTCAATAAATATTAGTCTTTATTAGCTGCATCGTCTAAAACAAAAACATTAGTTTTATTAGTTATATCATCTAGTTCATCTTTACAGGGCCTTACAAGAAAAAATGTTAATATAGTTGTAATCACAGTGTACACATTAAACACATTTTCCATATACTGATGATCCAAATACTTCTATCATTTTAATGGTTACATTATATTGCCTTGCTAAGACAGTATCATGATTTATTTAACCATTCTGCAATCACTGGATGTACACAGCATATTTTCAGTGACTCTGCATTAACTACTTTATTATCTGCTTTCCTATCTTCAAATTCAATGATTCCTCACTTTGTTTAGATCTCTCCATTATCTAGAACTATATTTTGAATGCACAGATTTTAAAAAATGGCATTCTAACCTGCCACTATTAATTAGGTCAATAATTTATGAAATATTTTATTTAAAATTATTAATTACTGATTGATACCAAACAAGTAGAAAACCATATAAGCAATCAAACTTCTCCAACTAAACACTAGCTTATACATTTTTAAACTGAAACTCTCTATTAAATTCATTCAAAAAAAAAATAAAATTAAAAAAAAAAAATTCATTCAAGCATTCACACTGTAGTAACACCATTCCTTTTTTGGTTGATCTGGATGAACAAGGTAAAATCTCACTCACTGGTTATCAAGAAATAGATATTGTTCTAGATGCTGCAGTGAATACAATAGCAAAAATATCCTTGTCATCCTAGAGCATACATTCTAGTACTGAAGATGGGTGATAAATAAAATATTAAAATGAATAATATGTTAGTGACAAGTGCAAAGCAAAAAAAGCAGGAAAGCAGGGGCAGGGTAGGAAGTGTTAGGGAGGGTTGGTTTGCAGTGTGAGGTGAGTAGCCAGTGAGTCCTCACTGGATGGGAGACATGGGAGTCAAGATCTGAAGAAACTGAGGGAGCGACCCAGACAGATATCTAGAAGAGCAGTATTAGCAGAGGAAACAGAAGTGCAGGGGTCCTGAGTCGGGAGCTTATCTGGTGTGTTTTAGGAACAGCAAGGCCAGTGTAGCTAGAACAGAATGAGACAGGGAGAATAGTAGATGAAATTAGAGAAGTAACTGTAGCCAGATCAGATAAAGGACTTGTAGGTTTTCACGGGTCTTCAGAGTCTACTGAGTAAGATGGGAAAACCACTGAAAATCTGAGGAAAGGAGTGATGTGATCTGATTTACCTTTGAACAGGGCTGAGAAGAGACTGAAGGGGGTATAAGAGCAGGAAGACCAACAAGAAGGTTATAGCAAGAGATGATGGTGATAGCAGCGGTCTGATTATAGACATTACTTCGCCAACAAAGGTCCGTCTAGTCAAAGCTGTGGTTTTTCCAGTGGTCATTTATGGATGTGAGAGTTGGACCATAAAGAAAGTTGAGCGCCGAAGAATTGAGGCTTTTGAACTGTGGTGTTGGAGAAGACTCTTGAGAGTCCCGTGGACTGCAAGAAGATCCAACCAGTTCATCCTAAAGGAAATCACTCCTGAATATTCATTGGAAGGACTGATGCTGAAGCTGAAGCTCCAATACTTTGATGGCCACCTGATGTGAAGAACTGACTCATTGGAAAAGACCCTGATGCTGGGAACAATTGAAGGCAGGAGAAGGAAACGACAGAGGATGAGATGGTTTGATGGCATCACTGACTTGATGGACCTGAGTCTGAGCAAGCTCCAGGAGTTGGTGATGGACAGAGAAGCCAGGCATGCTGCAGCCGATGTGGTCACAAAGAGTCAGACACGACTGAGCGACTCAACTGACTGATTCTAGACCTAATTTAAAAGTAAAACCAAAGGGACTTCCTCAGTGATCCAATGGCTAAGACTCCACACTCCCAACGCAGGAGGCTTGAATTAGGTCCCTGGTTGGAGAACTAGATTCGCATGCCACAACAAAAGATTCCACACGCCACAACTAAGATCTAAGATCCCAAGCCCCGCAACTAAGACCCAGCACAGCCAAATAAATAAATAAATATTAAAAAATAAAAGTAAAGCCAAGAGAATCTGCTGAGACTGTGAGTAGGAGAGAAGTCTCCAAGGTTTCAGGCCTCAACAATTCATGAAAGAAACTGGTGTTCATAGCAAGCAAGGTAGGAAGGGGAAGGTATCAGAAGCTCAATGTTAGACAGTAGTTTTAGAGATACCTACGTACCTCATAAAAAGTGCAAGTGTCAAATCAGCAGTTGGACAGACAAGTTTGGAATTAGAGAGGTACAGACTGGGGATATAACTTGGGAGTCATCAGTACAGAGATGGTAGTTAGAACAAAGAAGTGAATGTAGATGGAAAGAGACACCCACACACACTGAACTCTGGGTACCCCACTGTTTACAGGTTGGGGATATAAAGATGAAGCAACAAGAACTGAGAAGAAGGAAAAACAAACATGTGGAAGCTAAATAAAAGGAGTAGTCAGACTTCCCTGGTGGTCCAGTGGTTAAGAATCTGCCTGTCAGTGCGGAAGACACGGGTTCAACCCCTGGTCTGGGAAGATGCTGCACAGCAACTGCGCCTGTGGGCCACAACTACGGAGCCCACCCTGGAGCCCACCTCTGCAACGAGAGGTCACCGCAGTGAGAAGCTTATGCATGGCAACCAGAGAAAGCCCTCGGGCAGCAACGAAGACCCAGCCCCAGCGCAGCCAAAAATAAAGAAATAAAAATACAACTTGGTATAAAAGAAGTATGTCAAAGAAGAGAGGCTACTCAACTGAGCCAGAGGCCAGACTGAATAACTATGCCAAATGCTCAAATAAGATGAAGACTAAGAATTTACTATTGAATTTAGCAATATATGAATCATTAGTGAAACTGGTAAAACATTGATTCTTAACCTTGAGCTTGAAAAACCTCAAAATACCTGGTTATTTCCAAAACTGCTACACATAGCCTCAGGACAAAATTAACTAAATCCATTTTAATTTCAAAAGACTGCCAATATTTTTTGTAATAGACTTCACTTTTTAGAGCAGTGTTAGGTTCACAGTAAGCTGAGTAGAACGTACAGAGATTTCCTATTGACCTCCCTGCCCAACAAAACATGTACAGCCTCCTCCAGAATGCCAAGGGGCACGCAAAATTTATTAAGGAAATGATTGGCAACACAGAGGTGTTACAAAGGTCACTTCTGTAGGACGGTGAGCCTCTAAAGCAAGTTTCCAACCGTCGCTCTCTAGAACCCTAGGACTAGTTCCACAGTGCCTCTTATGCTACCGCAGCAGGGAGGGAAGAAGGTATCTGTACTGCGTTGGGCTCAGCGTCTTCTGACCTGTTTAACCAGAGTAGATTTATCAATTTTGACATATTGTATTTCAGAAGGGTTTTACAATTCAAGAAAACAAAGTTATTGAAAATCACTGCCCTGAAGCAGTGCTTCTCAAAGTGCAGTAGCCAAACCAGCAGCAGCAGTAGCACCTGGCGCCTGGTTAAAAAGGTCCCAACCCACACCTGCTCACTCAGAGTCTCGGGGTGAGCACTTCAGCAAGCTCTCCAGGTGATTCTGATACATGCTGAAACTTGAGAACCAATGCCTCCAAAATTTCAGATATTTTGCTTAAGTACTGATAGCTGTTTGCTTTCCTTTAAGCATTGCTATCCTCAGTAGAAATCAAAATAGAAATTTTGCAAATATCAGTATTTCAGGATATTAGAATATTTCTTATACAGTTATACTTGGATTAAGGCTGCCATTAGACTTTATCCAAGGATAATTTTTAAGGATGCTAAAGTCTTTAATAAAAAATATTAAATAATTTTAGCTATTAGGTGACCACATAGACAGTTGTATAGACATCCCAAAGCACACTGAAAAGTCATACTGTAATATTATGAATGAGGAATTCTTAACATCAATTCTTGACTAGTTTCAATCAAAGATTAAAATTTATCTGATATGCAACATACCTCTTTCATATACTGATTATATAGAGCTTCTGATGATTCTAGATAAGCTTGTGCAGTTTCAATTTCTTCTCTTTCAGACCACAAGATACCCAGGTTATTCTGGAAAATAAAAAGAGAAAAAATGACAATATAAATCCTCCAATAAAGTAGTTTGCATAGTTTCAAAGTCAATGCCTACCTAAATAGTACTAGTTTCTGATTAACAATGAATTAATTATTCATAATATTATTGTCCTTATGTCACAGGAGGCAGTCACTAAATTGGGTTTCCCAATGATTCTTGTCTTCTGGTGTTCAGGCCTTTGTACAATCTCTTCCCTTTAAGTCTGGGCTAGATTTAGTGACTTGCTTCTAACAAACAGAACATGGCAACAGTGATGGATGGTCCCCTCCAACATCAAGTTACAAAACATTGTGGTTCCATTTTGGGTGCTCCCTCTTGCTGTTCTCTTTGAGGGAAGCCAAATGCCATATTTTGAGCCACATTATGGTGTCAAGGAACTAAGGGAAGTCAACAGTCAGGGCCTCAAACCAACAGCCTGTATGAATCCTGCCAACAACCACACAGTGAGCTTGGATTCTCTAGCTGAACCTTCCAGTGCAGCCCCAGCAGGCCAATAATCTGATGACAGACCTTGAGCTAGAGGAAGCCAGCCTGGATTCCTGTTATTTCAGCAATTAAGTTTCAAGCTGCTAAATTTGGGGGTACAATGTTACATTTTAAAAACTAAGTCAGTTTTCCCCCTGCTACACAACTCTTTGATCATAGGGCAAATCAGGCCTGTCTTGAAGACTAGCTCCTGCTTAGACAATGGGATTAGTCAGCCTCCCAACCCTCAGGACAGTCTTTCCAGAACAGGGATTCATCTGAGGCTGGGCTTCTACCATCTTTGGCTTACTTCCCCAGGGAAGGGAACAGGATAAGGAAACAATGTTTTTAAAGCAAATTCTTAATCTTGGCCCAAGAACCCAAAAGTTACCCAGGAAGAGAATTCAGTCTATGACTATGGATGGGGAAACATTACAAAGTCATTTTCACTATATCCTCTTAAAATTTAGCATTTTTTTTCCAGTTATGAAGGCAGTAAACAAAATGTAACAGTTACACGACCTGGGATTTTGTGGTCTATAGAAGTGAAAAAAATCTTTGTATTATAGCTCATAGATATCTTAAACCATCATTAATATTCAATAATATTTTTAAATTATATTGAAAAATAGATGTTATTTAGTGGACTCATAAGGAACCGTATATATCACTATATCATACATTTTGTTTTAAAAAAATTTTGATAACTTCAATATTACTGGTTTCTTTTGCAACCCTCTACATTTTATTTTATACATTTAAAATCATTATTCTGTTTCATGAAATACTGGCTTCAGCAGACTGCAAAAGGGGCATGTGGCAGACACAAAAAAATGTTTCGAAATCCTACAGTTTAAAGGTAATATGATTGCTGCCCTGGAACACAGACCTCTGGTCCTATGGCTTTACATAGTATACCTATTCTAGTTTTGGGTTTTTTAAGTGACTTGATCAGTTCTCAGCGTCTAGAGCTGCAGGTAGGTTATAGTGATAAATTACTGAGATTGGGCAATTCTCTCCTCTGTATTTCTTTGTAGTACCCTGGGGAAGCTTAAAGACTCAGTACTAATTTAATGATTATTCTGCCCATCCAGCCTCAAGAGAATATAATCTGCCTTAAAACTCATTTCTTCAATTTAGAAATGAATCCACAAGTCACCTTTTCTCACTCCCTAAGTCAATTCATTTTTTGTCTGAGACACTCCATTTGGCCATGATTCCAATAAGCCCAAACCCAGCAGACTGTACCTAACTAGAGAAGTACCTATTACCAGGAACTGGCTAGCCACATTTACTCTATTTAGATGGGATGGTGATGCATTTAGGCTGCTAGATCCAGGGTAGGCTCTACCACAGAAAGCACCAACTCTGGTGTGTGATAAATCTGAAACCAAGTAGAGACCTAGAGTGTGTCTAGAAATGACACAGTTTTTTCTTCTGAACCATAACTTACTGAGGTCCTGAAGTCAAGGACCATGCAAGGGATCTAAGACTGACCTGACTTTTCAAAATAGTGTTAATGTTTTGTTTCAGTGTTTCCTACACAGAGGTAACTTTTTTTGATGTGCTAATTATTTTTACAATATAAATCCCATAATACATCAGAAAGTACTGTATCATTTACAGAGCATCACCATGTTCTTGCCCTTGGGATAACAGAATAGGTAAGGGAAAAAACTGAATCAAAAACAGCTAAAAAAGTACTACTAGTGAATTCTACCAAACATGTAAGGAAAAAATAATACCAAGTCTACACAAATTCATACAGAAAAACAAAGAGGAAAGAACAGTTCCTCTATACCAAAGACATAACAAGAAACTACAGACTGATATCCTTCATGAACAAAGATACAAAAAATACTAACAAAATTTTAGCAAATTCTGTCCAACAATACATAAAAAGGGTAATATGTGACCCAAGTTTGGCTTGGCAAAAAGTGGAGTTTACCACAGGAAAGAAAGGTTGGCTTAACATTAGAAAAATCAATCAATGTAATTCACCATATTGACAGGCAAAAGAAAAAAAAAAGATTATCTCCGTTGCAGCAATGAAATGAGATGATGAGTGAAAGAAGTCAGACAAAAGCAGAGTATACACCATACGAGTCCATTATGAAATTCTAGAAAATGTGGGGGAGGAGGGCAAGAAGGGAAGAGAATACAGGAGTGGGCGAGGGATTACAAATGCACGTACACAAAGAAACGTCTAGTGGTGACGGATATGATCATTACTGTGACTGCCGTGACTGTTTCATGGGAACATAGAGATGTCGAAATTCATCAAATTGTATACTTAGATATGTGCTGTTTACTGTATGTCAGCTGTACCTCAGTAAAGCTGAGGTCCTCCTTATACATGTCCTGGCAGTGGGGAGAACAACCCACTAATTTGTTAAGTTAAATTTTGCTCAGCATGATAATGCAAGTGTGTATTTCTGACAGCTAACCAGAGAGAAACACCTTCTTCTGAGAAGGCAGAAGGGGCACAGCCTCTCTTGATAATCTAACGTGGGTCCAGGTCCTGTGTATCAGTAATTTCCCGGGAAGCAGACACCAGATTGGAACAAAGCAGTCAGAAACTCATGAATTCCCATGAACTGATACTTTCAAACTTTTTCTTATACAAACACAAACACACAGGTAGTCTTCTACCAAAATGGAATCACTCTACATAATTCCAAGCATGCCTCAGAGTCTTCTCTCTCCTCTTAGTATTGATATTTTGGTCAACAAACATAAATCATTTCTAAAGGCTGCATACTGCTCTTCTATATGGATGTACCAGTACTTATTTAACTATAGAGCTACTCACTAATGTTTATTTTCTTTTCTTTTTTAAATTAACAATGATATGACAAACATCCATGTTAACAGACCTTTGCACACCTGTCTCAATATTATTTTAGAATACTCACGGGAAATTTTTAAGTCAAAGTCCTGACTCAGATACCTACTGATCTCCAGAAAGTTCTATGGATTTATATTTCCACCAACAACTATGCTAATGGACAGTATCCATCTCCTCATAGTTTCTCCAACAATGAATGCAATCAATATCTTTAATAATCTCTGCCACTGTGATACAATTATCCTATTCCATCCTTTCAGTTTGCTTTATCATTAGTAAGGTCATCTCTCATCAAAGCAAATATTAAATGTAATAAAAGGCCCGTGTAATAAATAGATCAGCTGAGCAGCAGACTTCAGAAACAGACTAGCATAAGCCAAATCTGAATACTCTTGCCATGGAGGAACATGGTAGATCATTCCTTTTAAGATTATCAGTTCTATTATCCTGCCCTTTGTAAATGCAATTTCTAAAAATAACACTTTTAACAAATTATTACGTATATAGAGAATACTATTGATATTATATATTTACCATATAACCTCCTGGTTTTGTTTTGTTAACCTCCTGTTTTATCAAACAGTTCTAAGACTTTTATAGTTGATGACTTTAGGTTTTTTAGGTATACATAAATCACATTAAAAAAATGATTTTTATTTTAAAAGACTGATACTGTTTTTTGCTTTCTATATTATTGCAATGGCCAGAACATCTAATCAAGATTTTGTTCCTGGTTTTAGTAAAAATATCTCTAATAATTCACCCTTCAGAAAAAGCTGGCTGTTCAAAATACTGTAAATCACTGAATGTCAGATGTTAAAATTTTTAAGACACAATTATTTTATGTATCAACAAGAAAACACTGCCAAGTAAATTTTGACGTAAAATCAGTCAGCTGTAAGATGGATCCTGATTTCAGAGATATTAATATATTTAAGAACATGCACATTAAAAGTCACAAAAGTACAGTAAATACTGGAGATCTATATTACATTAAGGAAGGTTTTTATTTTTGAGCTATCGAAGGAATTTTTTAAATGTTCATTAAGATCTTAGGAAGCCAAATGGTTGAAGAAAATTTCAAATAATTGAGATTTTGTTTGAATTCAACATCTTATGGATTCCATTAGATCATTCATCCACTCAACAAACAAATGATTTAGAATGGTCTTTTATGTGCCAGGGACTGAAATTATAAATAATAAGCAAAAATGAGATATAGTTCCTGTATTATGTAGCTTTTAATTTAATAGGGCCATGATAACAGAATATGTCCTATACAATGTCCTTTTTAACTTTGAGACCTACTCACCCTAAGATCAACTGAGGTAAATGTTCCCTGGATCACATATTCTAGGAACTGGAACTACTGAATTTAAGGGTTTGTGAACTAACTTAAGCAAAGTACGTGACACAAAAGTTCATACATATTTGTATTCTGAACTGTTACGTTCCCAACAAGAATGTCAGATTTATTTCTTAATAAACCAAGCACCATAGAAATATGAAACGATAAGTATTACAAGAAATCAAACGTACTAGGAGGAAGTCAGTTCAGAATACAATGATCCAAAGAAAGTTACTAAAACTATGAAGCGAATCTTGAAATCGGTTTTGAAGAATGGGCAGGAATTCCCTGGGAAGCAAACGAATGAGTATGGCAAGATAGACATCTTATTTCAAATTAAGAATGCACTCTGATTATTCTTTACAATTTCCTTGGGACCTGAAATTAAGAAACAAATTACTTTGGGTTTTTCTTAATAGAATGAACTGGATTTGGAAAGGTGGAGAATTGGAAAGAGCATTTACAATGTAGGAGGGTCTTGGGTAACCGATGCGTTGACTACGACTAAGTGAAGCAAAGTGATGGAGGAGAAGTAAGCGAAGAGTCTGGAGAGGGGATCTGGAAGCCGCTTACCACAGAGGTTTGAAAACGTGGGGACAAATTGTGCCTTATTACGTTTGCCTTTGGTCTCGGCAAGAGTTGAGGCCCCTCTCCACCCACTGGCCTGCGGCCAACAGCAGCGGGCCCGGGTCTTTCTCACCTGCGCCTGGATGTAGAGGGAGACGCAGTCGTGCGACAGTCTGTACTTGCGCAGTAGCCGCAGGCATTTCACCAGATGCTCCTCCCCAGCCGACAACTCCTCGGTGTCAATGTGGTTCACCCCGAGATGGAACTCAATAACCGCTCGCCTCACTGCCCGCTGGGCGACGGGCCCCTCGGCCTCCACCAATTCAGCCGGCAACCCCAAGGCGTGCTCCCCCGCGCCCAAGCTATCATCGGCCTGCTGTCGCTCATCCTCGTCCTCAGGAGCGGGTCCCAATAGCGCCTTAACCTCTTCCAGCAGCGCCCGGGCGCTGTATTTAGACTTGTACGGTTCCTTCTCCGGGTTTTTATGCAGTTCCACCCGTGACAAGGCCAGCGCAGTCTGGAATTTCTCACGAATCTCAGCCCACGGAGCATCCGCCATAGCGGCCTAGTCAGCCTCGGTTTCAATCGGGACTCCCGCCTTCCTTCTGTTTTGCGACGCTTCAATTACGGCCCCGACAGCCCTGCGCCTGCGCATTGCGGAACGCTAGCCAATGACGTACTCCCGGGGAACCGCAGTATGCTTGGCAGTGACCAATGGGAAGGCGTAGTCGTCACCACAGCAACCGTTGTCATGGAAAGGAAGCTGTCCGAATGCATTACCACTTCCAGCCCAGCCCCGCCCTCAGGGGTGGGAAGTCTCTCTTGCTTAACTGGTGATATCCATTGACTAACAGATCACCAGGAAATGTTGTTTACAAACATAGCTAGGTAACTACTCTCGTTAATTGCTATAAACTGAAAGGCAGAAACGTTTTAACATTAGTGTATCACCCAGCCCACAGTGGATCTAGTAAAGTAATTCTCAAAATTCTCCAAGTCACGCTTCAACAATACGTGAACTGTGAACTACCAGATGTTCAAGCTGGATTTAGAAAAGGCAGAAGAAGCAGAGATCAAACTGACAACATCCACCGGATCATCGAAAAAGCAAGAGAGTTCCAGAAAAACATCTATTTCTGCTTTATTGACTATGCCAAAGCCTTTGACCGTGTGAATCACAATAAACTGTGGAAAATTCTTCAAGAGATGGGAATACCAGACCACCTGACCTGCCTTCTGAGAAAGTTTTATAAGACCTGGGTATATTCAGCGCTTTGAGATACACAAAGGAGCACTGATTCTGGAAGCTCATAGACACAAAGTTTGAATCTCAGATCTGCTTCAAATTTATCAGCTTAAAATTTTTTAAGCTTAACCTTTCTCAAGCAAAACATAAGTGATAATATTATCTTATCTCTACAGATTCTATCCTTTATAAATGCTGGTGCTTCTCAGGATTCTTTCCTAAACTCTGTCCTGGGGAGATCTTACAAACTTCCAAGATTTCCGTTGCATGGGCTGCTCACTTCCAAAACTTGGTCTCCAGGCCAGATGGCTCTCTGGAGATACAGACTGTAATATTCATCTCCCAACTGGAAAAACCACTCCTGGATGTTCAACTGACTCCTGTATATCATTATGTTCAAACTGGAACCCAAGTTTCCTCTTCACATTTCCCTTCCCACCCACACCAAAATGTTCTTGTTTTGCATCTCAGTGAGTGACACCACTATACACCAAGCTGATTTCCTGCATTCACTCTCCTTTCTTCTCTCATCCTTAAATGTAAAACTAAACACTAGCCACCTCCAGTCCACCTTCTATAAAGCTCTTACATTGGTCTACTTTTCATCTCTAGTAGTTTAGACCATCATCTTTTGAATTATTTTAACAGGTACTCTTGCTGCCACTTTAGCTTCCTACCAGTGCCTTTTCCACAATACTTCAAATGAGTAATTTGTTCATGTGATATTTTAAATGTCTGTTAATTTGCCAGGCACTGTTCTAGGATCTTGGAATTCAGCAATTAAAAAACTTTCTACCCTAGTACAGGGAAGACATTAGACTATCCAGGTGGCCCAACAGTAAAGAATCCACCTGACAATGCAGGAGACTCAACAGATGCAATTCAATCCCTGGGTTGGGAAGATTCCCCTGGAGTAGGAAATGGCAATCCACTCCAGTACTCTTGCCTGGAAAATTCCATGAACAGAGGAGCCTGGTGGGCTACAGTCCATGGGGTTGCAAAGAGCTGGACACAACTGAGCACATGTACACACAGTAATATAAGTTGTTATGGAAACAAAGGTGATATGGACTGTTAGCCAATGAGGCAAGGTTGCTATTTTTAAACATGGTGTTCAGGAAAGACCTTCCTGAAAAGTCCTCCTTTGAGTAAAGATCTGAAGGTGAGAAATTGAGCCATGAAGACATTAGAGGAAGGATATCCCAGACAGACGAACAGCAAATACACAGGCTTTGACACAGGAGACTGTCTTATGTGTTCAAGGAAAAGGAAACTTCTTGGCTGGAGTAGAGAGAATGTAGAGAGCCATAGAAGACGAAGTCAGAGAAGTAGTATGGACCTGATTATGCAGCATTTATAAGGCCACTATAGCAAGTTTGGATAGTCTGTGTGAGATGGGATGGTTTTGAAGGAGTGACAAGATATGATTTAACAGGATTATTTAGAAAACAAACTGAAGGGAAAAAGTGGGAAGACGCATAAGGAAACTACTGTAATCACCATAGTAGGTGCTCAGTATACATCTGTGACTAGGAAAGTGATTCGCACATGGTTAATTTGGTATCTCATTACTATGAGCCAGATAACATTCTATATATTAAAATCACCTAATCCTCAGAACAACTCTGTGAGCTATTATTATTCCAATTCTTCAGATTAGAAATTGAAGTCTAGAGAGATTAATAATTTACCAAAGGTCACATACAATAAGGCAGTTTTGCTCAAGAGCCCATACTTTTGATCATTATGCAATACTATCTTGCACTAGGAGCTCAACAAACCACCATGACACTTAGTGCAAACCTCTAAAGACCTTGCAAGAAGCATGCACAGATGAAAACAAAAGGATTTTGATAAACCCTCAGATAGATACAGCTGAGAAACACAAAGACATGGGACTAGGAAACTTGAGATGCGAGAGTTCTGGCTGCCAGGGGAGCAGTCCCTGTGGAAGTTGTCCAGTGAGTGGCATAGAGTACAGATCACCAGAACACAGTGACCTGAGATTTAGTCAACAATCACTTCTTGCTATTAACATCAAAAGAGGGACAACTGGACATTGGGTACATGTCACAATCTAATTATCAATGTATTAGATAGATACAGGAGGAAAAGGAGCTTAAGTGACAGACGGGAGATGCCTCAGCAGAATTCAGAATGTGGTAAAATCTACAGAACAAATGGCCTGGCTTCTTCAAAAAATAAATTCCAAGAAAAAAACTGCCCTTCTAGAATTCCCCTTGCCAATACATGATAATAAAGAACAAAAACTACATATGCACTTACCTTCTGACTCAGCTATCCCACTGCTAGGAATCTACTCTGAAGATACCCCTCTGAAAGTACATAAATACACATATAACAAGATTTCTCACTGCAGCACTGTAATTGAAAAATACTGGAAACAACCTATGTGCCCATTCATAATAAGAAAAGGGTTGAATAAACTATAGTGTACCCACACAATGGAGTATGATGCAGTTGTAAAAACAAAAGATTTCTGTGAATGGATGTGATTTCCAGGGTATACTGATAAGACAAAAAAAGCTAGATTCAAGGAAGCATCTATGGGATGGTACCCTTCATGTTAATAGATTGGTTTTGTTCGTTGTGCTGTGATAACGGAAAACATTTATTAACACTGGTGGAAACTGAATAGAGAGTATACACAAACTTTGTTCTATTTTTGCAACATTTATCTAAGTACAAAATTAGTTCAAAATAAAGTCTTTTCAAGAAATGCAAGTGACCAATAAACTTAAGGTGTTAATCCTCACTCAATTAAAAGATGTAAATAAATCCATGTAATGCACCTAGCAAAGTGACAAAAAGAAGCCAACACCTAGTGTTACTGCTGTGGGGAAACAGGTTTCTCTCCTAGAGTGGAGGGTAGGACCATAAACTGGAACTGCTTTGGAGAGCAACTTGCACCAAAATTCAAAATTCATTCACTTTGACCCTGCAATTCTTTTATAGGATTTATCCTACAGTGGTGAGAAGTCAGCTAAGTACACAAAGATTTAAACAAAAACATTCATTTTAGGGCTGTTTACAGAATAACCAACATGACCATCTTATAGTGGCACATTTATACTGTAAGATGGCATAGTTATCAAAAATGGTACAGGGCCTTACCTGGTGGTCCAGTGGTTAAGATTCCACACTTCCACTGCAGGGCGTGTGGGTTCCATCCCCGGTTAGAGAACTAAAAAAAAAAAAAAAAAAAAAGACACAGAAAAAGATGTACATGCCCTAGAGGGAAAAGCAATTCAATAAACTGAAGGAATGATTCCAGTTTTGTAAATGAATCCCTGGAAGAGATGTTCACAAATATGTTGGATATATGGTGACTTACTTGCTTTCCTGTTTGGATATTTATATCTATCAGTTATTATTTTTAAAGTAAAAATTCCAAGCTTCAATTTTAGGGAAAAAAGTCACCAAAAACATAAATAGTAGTACTGGTAACTTTATTATGGCATAAAGATCTATTTGTATACATTAACTCAATTTTACAGTAAAAACACTTTATGTACAACTGTAAAGAAATGGCTGCACAGATAGTTCCAACATAAAAACTGGTTGTTTTTTACAAGTTCATTGAGTTGTCTGATACATAAATTGCAAAATACTTTCTCTGTAGAAAATGGTAAAAACGGTATTATTTCCCAGGCTAGCCCAATAAGCCCATTTAAACCATACAGTAGTTGAATTATACATTTATAAATGTGGTTTGAATTCTCGGACCCAGGAGAAACTTTAGCTTCATTTATTCAGTCAGTCATGTTGTCCTAAGCCGTGTAAAGTTAAATTCCCATTCATCTTCTCCCTTACTCTCTTGAGTATTTTCTCCTAAAGGACAAGTACACTATCCTACTTGATAAACCAACCCATTCCTATCCAAACTTAAATGTTTGGGTTGTTATTTAAGTATGCTCAGTATCTCAGCAAAAGCAGAATTTAATAAAACGTGATCCACAAGGCAGGAGTTGTCGGTCATCAACTACCTAACTCCCTCTGGTTTGAATGGGAAACCATGAGGAGGTCAAGCGATAAAACTGACAAGTGGATCAAAGAAGAAACCAAGAGAATGTAAGAACACAGACATCCAGTCAGGATTCAAAGACAGAACTGAAATCTTAATAGAAAAAGAATGCTGTCTCAAGAACCAAGGAGTTGGTTATCTGAGAGCCCCTTACTGAAAAGGTGACTGAATAAGAAGCAGTTGGCTACAAAGACCCAGTCAGAGAAACCAGTGTCTGGCAAGATTTCAGTTGTTCAAAATAATTAAATGAAAGTAAGAAAGGCCATGTGTTTGAATTCCTCAAATCATCGTTTATTTCCTGAAATTTCCAGTACGTAATTTCTAGGAATCAAGGCAGGAAGACAAAGCTACTTTTAAGTTTCTGTATCTTGTGCGAAGTTTCCCAGAGAAATAACACGAGACCTTGCAGCAATACTGGCCAGGGGCTGTATTAGGTTCTTCAGTTCCCTCAAAGCAACAACTTAAAAATAACCATAGTTTGCTCTTAAAAAGAATTCTAGGTAGCTGCAACCTTTCAATGGAGTAGCAGTCTAATAGGAAGAGATTCTATACTGTGGCTATAGCAGCTAGGCTTTGAGAAACTAAACTGGATCGTTGTACCTAAAATCCCCAGCTTGCCCATTAGAAGTTAAACTCTAGAAACAGTAATGAACCATTAAGTTTTCACCATTTAAAAAAAAACTTTATCAAAGAAAAAAAAAAACTTTATCATGCACCTTCACTCATTCTTCTCTTTGCTCTCAATATACGTTTCCTTCTTGCATGTAGAAAATATTTTCAGTGGTTTTTTGACTCTTCAGCAATGCAAATCTCTGCCCCCTATTCCTCTAGTTCCTTCTTGGTAAATAATGTTAATTTTCCAATAGGAGGTGGAGTACATTATCATCAAGCACCATTTATCTAGCCTCCTTATGCACGAAGAAAGTTATGGGGCCATGTTATACACCTGGAATTCCTTAAACATACTTACTTTCTAGTAAAATACTTGTATTTACACATATACATTATTTTTAAAATCTGTGAAGAATTCACTGAAGCATGAAATCACCTTTTATTGAGAAGCTAAAAATGTATCAAAATGCATATAACAATAGCTAATCTAAATACTATCTCCTATCAAATGCATCACCATCCTCCAAATCTAGAGCATATGCAGGCATAAACTGTATTAATCACAGTTAAGTGTGAAACCTTGCTTCAAAACATTGCTATTAATTCTCAGAAGATATACACTAGAACCACAGGAGTAACTGGAAGGCAAGTGGCTGAGGAATAGTTAGAAAACAAAGCTTTGAGTGCTCAAAGTGCTTCTCTAGAAACTACTGTATTCCCCACGGTATTCAGGAAGGGCACTATTAAGAATGAGTGTGAGTGATAGTTGCTCAGTCATGCCTGACTCTTTGCAACCCCATGGACTGTAGCCTGCCAGGCTCCTCTGTTCATGGAATTCTCCAGGCAAGATTACTGGAGTGGGTTGCCATTTCCTTCTCCAGGGGATCCTCCTGACCCAGGGATCCTGCATTGCAGTAGAGTCTTTACCATCTGAGCCACCAGGGAAGCCTACTATTAAGAGACATTTCTAAGTATAAAGACAAGTCAACTTAAAAAGTATCAGCAGATACATGCTTGACTTTATCTTATAATCTATTAATACATTAGAATATGTAATGAATCCATACACCTTTTCCAAAGGAATACCCAAGATGGAAGTAGCAATAAAGTTATAAATGACAGTCATCAGTCAGATGAAATAATTTAGATGAAGCTTTTCTCTCTCGAAGAGATGGGGACTGGGCAAGTGGTCAGGAAGGAAATACAATGTGCTTTTAACTTTGTATGAAAAATAATGTTCAGTTCCACATTGCTGAACACAGTTCTGTTTTTGCCAAATAAATCCTCTACTTCAAGTTACTGTCCAAATGCTTTATTAAAACTCCGCTTCTGGCCTTTGTTTTGGAATCTGTTACTTTTGTTGCCACCTCCTGATCGCTGTCCTCTGAAGCTTCGACTTCTTTCCCGCTGTCCCCTGACACCTCGGTTGCCCTCGCGCTGTCCCCTGAAGCCTCGACTGCCTTCCCGCTGTCCTCGGAAGTTGCGATATCCTTCCCGTGGACCTTCCAGCTCTGGTTGCTCCGTGGCCACAGAAAGCTGCCAGCGCCGTGAATCATGCCACTTTTCCTGTTGAGAGAAGGTACTGTTTTAATCTGCTGTGATTTCTACTGAATTTGGTTTTAAAAGGCATGAGAAAGACAATATTTTTACCCATTTTCTAAAGAAAAACCAGGTTGATAACCTAAGTGCTTAAAAGGTCACTGGTCAAAAATAAAGTATCACTATGCATACCCTCATCATTTATTCAATCTAGTAACTACAGGGTAGCCACAGCGTCAGGTAGTAAAACATAACTATACCATGTATAAACATATTTCTGACAGTACTGAGTAACGATACAGCAATTTGAAATGTCTATATAAACCCCCTGTAAAATCCATGGAGAAAAAACCTGGGTATTGTTCACAATGTTGTAAACAAAAACAGGAAAACAGGAAGGCTGAATAAAGAAAAATATCAGTATAAAAAGAATAGCAGAAAGAGTAGTAAAATTTACTTCTTAATGGTCTTTTAGAGACTAGAGCTGTTGTTTCCCTATTATTCTGTGCTTTAAATAACAAACATTTTACAGTTTAAATACACATTAACTTCAAAATATAAGAGAAAAGAATACCTGTACTTCTGTTACTGACGCAGTAGGGATATCAAAGCAAACACCCTAGAAATCAAAACAAATGCAAGTTAATCCAGATTTTGACAAGAATTATAAAATGCACATTAATCAATACTCCAAAAGACTAGGTAATTATGTAAAAGACAAACAAAAAGATCAAAAAAACCCATTTTAGACAAACTTTAGACCAAGCCTAACACACTACATCCCCAAAGAACAAAAGCAAAGCCAGGGGTATTTATGAAAGGACTCAAGACTACCTAGAATTGACTACAGATCATTCTTGGCTATTACACTATGCTAACCCTCATGGAGCAATCATTTTATAGCTGAGAAAACAAAGATTTGATGAGGCTAACTCACTTGTCTTAGGTCCCACAGTGGGTAAGAGCAGTTTTAAAAACTTGGTAAGCATAGCTCTAAAATAAAACCTATGGTTTAAAACCATTAAAATACACTGCCTTCCTGTAATCAGGATGACCTAACTAAAAGCAGAAAAATAAATTATACTGTTCATTTTCTAGTTTCTATAATTCAAGCTCCAATGAAAAGTATTTAAAAATTAAATATTATACAGGACAGTATCTTCGTTAACAAGCAGTGCCATCATTTCCAATTAAGAAGTCCTCAATCCCTGGTCAAGGAACTAAGATCCCATAAGCCACTGGATGCAGTCAAAAAAAAAAGAAGAAAGTCCTCCTGTTTCTCAGTGTCCACAAAATAATCAAATTCCCCTCGTAAGTGACACAGACACTCCTCTCCCCTGGCTATCTTTAATTGCAGAATTTTGAGGAACATCCATTTCACCAACAATTTACCCAATTATAACCACAGATAGCATCAGGTACTGCTGGCTTTTGCCATCTGTGGGAATCTTGATTCACATATTAACTAACCATTCAATACCAGGCACTCACTGCAGTATAGAGACATCTAGAACACAGTTTTGGTCCCTGAGTCGGCCATAGGCAAACACAGCAAGGCAAAATTTACAGGAAGAAACCCTAAGGATGATGAAGTACACAGAGGTGCCCCCATCTCTGCCATCTGGTCAGGGGAAGCTTCACAAAGACTTAAGGCTAAGCCGAGTCATAAAAGATACCATGGAGATAAGAAATACTATGTAAACAGTGGACTGTGCATACACTAGGATGAAAGAAAGCAAGATGTACTTGGCATTGTTGGACTGGAGGGTGCTGGTGGTGAGGAGATAGAAAGGAAGTTGCTAATGAGAACAGGAGCCAGCTAATGAAGAACCCCTATGTGAAAGCTGGGACTCTATCCCACAGATAATGTGCAGTTGCTTAAGGAGGTAAACAACACGGTCAGATAAGCAATGAGTTGAAGATAAACCTGATTTGGTTTACAAGGTCAGTAGTTCTCCAAGTATAGTCCATGTGCTACTGGAACCCTGAGATCTTTGAGGCATTCTACCAAGTAAACATATTTTTATAATCCTACAATGTTCTCTGTTCTCTTCACTCTCTTAAGGGTAGAAGGTTTTCAAGACACTACATTACAGTTGATATCATTGTCTGACGACTAAGAGAACATATTCTTACGCTTTATTAGAATTTCAGTCTTAATTTCTAATACATAAATATCAATAGGTATAACCCACATAAACAAAAGCATTTTGGTGTCCCTAACAATTTATTAAGAATGTAAAAAGGTCATTAGAGCAAAATACTTGAGAATTGCTATGATAGTCTATGCCATTATTAACTGACGGCCGGAGTCAGAAGAATTAACACTAGGTTCAAAAGGCAAGATTTTAGATTTTTAATTCAATTTTGAATATTTCTACATTAAGTTACTTAATAAACCCCATCTGGGTGGGGATGTCAGGGAAGTAGATGGATCTCCAAGTCTGGCACTTTATGCAGATAGTTCAGGCTATATACATCTGGGGCAGTTGCAATGACTAAGTGGCAACTGAGGGTCATGGAAAACACTGCCCAGAGAAGACTATCTACAGAATGAAAATGTGCAGCATCTGGTAGAACAGGGAAAAGCTACCACACAGTGTTTCACGGCCAGCATGAAGCTACTGAACCAAGGTGAGGTTACAACAGAGGCCTCAGCCTTACCTGCTTTCCTTTGAGAAAGACCATTCCCTTCACTTTGGAATCAATATCCTCACCCAGCTGCTCTTTAAGTTCTTTCCAAGCATAACTAATGTTTGGCATTTCAATTGAGCACCGCAAGATCATGGTCACAAAGCCCTATGGAAAGGGAACAAAGTTAAAGTTTTTAAACACTTGTCCTCATGTTTCTAAAATATTTATGAGAAAGTTATTTCTAAAAACATACCCCTCTCACCCTGCCATTTTAGTGTAAGTAAAACTGAGAAGCTCTGAGTTAAGACTGGTGCATTGTGCTAGCGCTGGTATCCAGATCGTGACATTACACTTTTGTAAAATGTTACCACTGCGGGAAACTGGCAAAGTGTACAAGGAATCTCTCTGTATTAACTCTTACAATTTCACTAGAACCTACAATTATCTCAAAAATCTCAACTTTAAAAAAAAAAAAAGAAAGAAAAAAAAAAAAAAAGAAAAGCATTACCTTTATAAGTTTCTAGGTATGCTGGCTAAAGGAATCATATGCGCTTACACTGTTTGTATGACTGGGTTTTTTTTTTTTTTTAGGATTAAGAAAAACTGACGTACAATGCACATACTATAAAATCTGGCATTTTTAAAGTATACAATTCAGGGGGTTTTAGTATTTTCACAAGATCTACAATCATTACCAGTATTTAAAATTCCAGAATATGTCAGTATCCCTTTACCCCACCAAAACCCATATTCCCTTTAGCAATCACTGCCATTGCCCTCCTCCAGTAAGACACTGCAACCAGTAACTTTCTGTCTCTATGGATTTGTTAATATGTATCAACCTTCATGAAAAACTTAGAACAAGTGGGAAATTTCAATGGGACACTTTTATAAAGTGTCAGAAATTTGACAGGAACCCCTACCGCTTCTGAGTTGATCAAGGAGCGCTGGTCTACCGACGTGGCACCGGAAATGTGGGCCAGGGCTGCTGCCAGGGCTTCCACAGCCCCCTTCTCCTCAATCAGCTTCTCGGCTGATTGCTTGAAGTGACCGATCGCAGTGGGAGGCACAGAGTCCAAGAGCCTGTGGTTTGATGGAAAGTAGATTTGTTAGGAAAAAGGATAGTCAAAGTGGACAGATTTCATTTTCAAGACAGCACAATCTTGAGATCCAAATCTCAATCTTTCAAACCAAATCTTACACATGTGTAACATCATTTTGATGTAGTGTATAAAATTATCACATTTCTGTAGCAATAAATCCACTTCTTTGATTGTGTCTAATTCTAATTTACCATCTAACCAAGAAATATTTATCCAAGAAAATAATAAATAAGACAAGTATTAAGATGTTCATCACACTGTTACAGAACGAGTATAAATAATTTTACAATGTGCACCAATATGGACTGGCTAAGTAAACCATAAAACAGATACAATGACATGCCATATTGCCACTAAAAATGTATCAATAAATGACAAGCTTTTACAATAAAGTATGTGTTACTTTTAGAATTAGAAAATACTACAGCTATTCTCATTCTGAAATAAAAGAACTCTCAAATCACATTTTATCAGACCTTTCTGAGACTATACATTTGTTAGGAAATGACTATTATCTTGGTGATAAGAAATAAATGTCACATCTCAAAACTGAAAGAGATCACCCAAGACAAGGAGGAACAAGGCTACATGCAGCAGCTTCTTTTGGCAAGGCTGACGCTCTAGAGGCCTTCTCATGTACTGCTAGCATCTTGGTCTCTTTTCAACTTTCTGGCCATCTAACCCCAAATTTCCTTAACTGGCATCACAGGAAACCCTGTCTGCAGGATAAAGAAAAGCATGCCATGCTAAAATAAATTTGAAAAATGCTGAGTTAAATTCTTTTCATTTGCAAAACTTTCCTGAGCTACTAGTATGCTAATATTTAACATTTCTTCTGATTATGAACTCTTTTTTAAATTAAGTTTCTCACACATTTATAATAGTAACTATGAAAAACACTGTAAAAATGTTGCTCAGACTCTGGTTCTTAAGCAGGGGATGTAGCTCACCACTTGGAAACATTTGAAAAATGACTGGGACCTTTTTGGTGCCACCTCACTCAACCTCAAGAATATATTGCACAGCCAGGGATGCTAAACAGCTAAGTATCTTTGCCAATCAAAAAAATGGGCAGAAGACCCAGACACTTCCCCAAAGACATATGCATGGCCAACTAGCACATGAAGAAATGCTCAACGTCACTAATCATCAGAAAAATGGAAAAGAAAACTACAATGACCATCACCCCGTAGCTGTCAGAATGGCTATTATCAAAATAAATAAATATCACAAATAAATGTTGGAGAGGATGTAGAAAAAAGGGAGCTCTTGTACACTGTTAATGGGAATGTAAATTGGTGCAGCCACTATAGGCAATAGTATGGAGGTTCCTCAAAAAACTAAATTACCGGGTGATCTTACAATTGTACTCCTGAGTAAATATCCAAAGAAAATGAGACCGCTAATTTGAAAAAATTTCATAGCAGCACTAGTCACAATTGCTAAGACATGGAAGCAACCTAAATGTCCATCAACCAATGAATGGATAAAGATGCGGTACATATACACAAGGGAATACTATTCAGCCATAAAAAAGAATTGAGTATTGCTATTTCCAACAACATGGATGACCTAGAGATTGTCATAATAAATGAAATCAGAGAAAGACAAATATCATATGTTATGACTCATATGTGGAATCTAAAAAAATAATGCAGATGAAACTATCTACAAAAAGGAAACAGACTCACAAACTTATGGTTACTAAAGGGGAATAGAGTGGCAGGACAGAAGGGATAAATTAGGAGTCTAAAACTAATACAATACAGTAAATCAACTATAGTTCAACAAAAAAAATTAAGTATTCTTCAATTTATAGGACAACTGCACACAATGAAGAATGTTCTTGCCCTTACGCAAGTAGCACCTCCAATGATACTGTTAATCTAATCCTTACCATCTAGATATTTTCCATAACTTTTACCTACACCATATCTAAGATATAGTTATTTAAAATGCCCAACACAACCAAACTATTAATAATGGTTTCCTCTGGTAAACAGGATTGGGCACAATGTTCAGAAATGAGAATTTTTATTTTATACAATTTTACTCAGCACAGTCTATTTTTTTAACAAGCAGGTTATAAATTTTTTAAAACACTAAATAGAATACATTTTAATCTAAATTTCATTAATGCACAAAAACATGTAATAAATAGAGTGAGCATGAAACAAACCACAGCAGTGGTAAAGAACATACCTGATGGCATCTTTGCTAGAAGCTTTTATTATCTCTGTTGCAGAAGGAACACCTATTCGTTTAAATTTAATTCCCTACAAGGAAATGAACCATAATTTAATGTACAACATGGCCATCAATTATTTCTATTGAGACCAGCAGTCCCCCAATTTTCTAATACTTACCAAACATATTTGGTAAATATTTAAAGCAAACCTTTTATCTTAGAAAGGTTTTTAGATTTACAGAAAAGTTGCAAAGATAGTACACAGAGTTCCTGTCTACCTGCACCTATTACTTTGGTACATTTGTCAGAGCTAAGAAACCAACATTACTATTAACTGAACCCCAGGTTTCATTCACATTTCACTAGTTTTTCTAACATCCTTTCTTCTGTTGATATCTGACCAAGGGCACCACATTACATTTAGTTAACAATGTCTTCTTAGTCTTCTCTGATCTGTGACAATTTGTCTTTCCTGTTTCTCATGACCTTGACAGTTTTAAGGTGTGCTGGTCAGTATTTTGTAGAATGTCCCTCAATTTGAGAATATCAGTTTTTCATTCACCTATCACAGAAGAAAGTATAAAATTCTTCTGCAAGGAAAAGTGCCTTCTTTCTCATTAAAGTTTCTCCTTTTGACAGTCTCGTTCGTCTTTTACAGTTTTCAAGCAATTCTCCAAACTTCAAGTAACCCCCTAAACCTACACTGAAAATATTTCTGATGTATTCATTGTGTGTGCATCACTGTCTGAAAACTGCCTTTCAAACATCTCAATAAGAAAAGACCCCTTCTCATCATAAATATTAAGACAAAACCACTGCTTTCAAATGCGAAGTTATTCAAAAAGGCTTTAAATCATAGGACAATATATAAAACACATATTTAACAACAAGCTTTTACTCATGGCCACATGCTTAGAAATAAAATTTAAATAAATAAAGTTAATAAAAACCGAATAAAGAGACAAAGACTGACTTTGGAACTCAACATTAGCTGAATGAAGGCTAAGAAAACAGTTTTACCGCTTTCTGCTCCACTTGGACTAACTGGTATTCTTCTTTGTGTTGGTAAAAGCAGATGCAAACCCCGGTTCTTCCAGCTCTACCTGTTCGCCCGGAGCGATGAATGTAGGATTCAACATCCTATGGAAGTAAAAGACGTCAGTGATACTGAGCCATGAAGAGAGGTAGTGCTGAGAGCCTACGCATGGCCGAGCGTGGTGGTGACAGACCTGGACCGAGCGGGGACAGTGCGAGGGAGGAGGCACCTAGGCATTCCAACTTTAAGAACTGAAAAAACTTTAAAACCTCTAGAACAGTGGTCTGTCCCTATGCAGTGGGTCAATCTGCAAAAAGTATTGCTTTTTTAAAAAAGCATTATTTTATTTAACCCACTATATCCAAAAGTTTGCCATTTCAGTATGCTATTTCTACAAAACATGTTATCAATGAGACATTATACATTCTTTTCCCACAAGTCTTTCAAAACTACTGTGCATAATAGAAAGTTCACATTTTTTAAAAATCCAATGTGTATTTCATACTGACAGCACATACAAGTCAATTAAGACCAGTTGCATTTCAAGTACTGAACAGCTCCACGTGCCTGTGGTGCTCATGCTAGACAGCACAGGTATACAGGCTTACTTAAGTAATGTCTATGTTACACACTTATGGGACATTCTGTGTAAGAAATGGTGACTTTGCAGTAATGTATTTTTCCATCACTGTAAACATTAATCCTGAGGGATTTGCCAAATTTGGGGGTAATGGGGTCTTCATGCTTGAAGTGATGGGAACAAGCTTCTTCAGACTAACTTTTAAGTAAGTGTCCACACACACCACATAAACTGTTCATCAAGGACCTCTTTGGGAAGTTCCCATCACCCAAGCAGTTTTAACCAGAGGTTGTTAACTACAGGCCTTTCTCGCTTCTCTATTCTCTAGCTCTCAAGTTTATCTACCCTACCACACCCCATCTAAGCCTTACCAACTTCAAAGTCCAGTTCAAAATTGCACTACCCCCATCCAGCAACCTTTCAGGACAACGCTCTGACCAGAATCTATCTTTCCAACCTCTGCCCACTCACGACACTGTCAGTTCTGAGAGGTGGGGACATATGACAAGTTCATTTTAAAATCACCCTTAGCAACCTAACACCCCAAAGAAAGCTATCACTAATCATCTGAAAAGAAGCAATACAACTTTCAATTTGTTTCAGCCTCCAAAAGAAACAACAAAATAAAAGCTAAGTGTAGCTTTGCACAATAGAAGTATCATAGCCAATGAAGTTTATCCGAGGTGAATTACTAATTGGGGAGGAAAAAAATCTAACTGTAAAACCCTTACCTTTGGTGGAGAACTTTGAACAACCAGATCAACCTCGGGGATGTCTAACCCACGTGCAGCAACATTGGTCGCAACCAAAACTCCAAAATCACCATTTCTAAAACCCTTCAGGGTGATTTCCCTTTGCTTCTGTGGAATGTCTCCGTGTAACGACTGGGCATCCTGCCAAAGAAACAAGCTCACTTAAGAATACCAGATCATACAATGCAGGTACTTTTAAAATCATCAATTAAAAAAAAATAAAATAAATAAAATAAAATCATCAATTAGGCCTATAAAGACATTCACATTTTGGTGACACCTCTGCTGAAAATAATATAAAGGGAAAAATATGCCTTCTGTGGACAAGCCTCAAATTTTCAATGGTGGTCATTAAATCAACTGTATTCCACTATTTGTTGTCATTCAGTCACTAAGTCGTGTCTGACTCTTTGCAACCCCATGAACTGTAGCATGCCAGGCTTCCCTGTCCTTTACTATTCAACTACACCAAATATGAGTGATCAAATATTTGTCAGGGTAACCTTGGGTCTGAGTCACGCTTTCTTCATCTGTAAGATAAGATGGGCAAATCAGATGAACTCTAAGATGTATACTCTATTAACTGAAAGATGCTGTCTCCTTATGGGAAGAGAAGGTAAAGACCAACCTGTCTTATAGCCACATTCTGTGACAACTCCTGGGCTTCTTTCTTCGTTTCACAAAATATGATAGTGCGCCCTTGAAAACCACTGTACACTCGGATAACGTCTCCAATAACTGCTGCCCTCTGAGTCCAGTGGCACTTGATAGCCAGATGCTTAGGAAAGAGGGAAAAAAGATTATTCAGTAAAGCCTCGCTAGAATCTAAAATCATCTGCCCAACTCTAATGATACTAAAAGCAATTGTTTAAGCCTGACTAGAGAAAACCACCACCACTGTTTAGAGGGGAAAAAAACTAAACAACTAAAGCAGAGAGCCTTTCCTCGTTCACCAAAGAGTACCCGGCTTCTTTATCCATTTTCTGACCTAACCCAGAAAATGTAAGAAAAGAAATGCTGTTCCTAAATTCCCACAAGAAACCAAATGACAGACAGCAGGAAAGCCTGTGTGTTCTGTTCTTTCATCCACTGAACTGTGCAATCAGGAGTCAGTCTCCGTACAGGTCTGTTGCTCGGATGCAATAAATTCCACTAGGTACCGGACGCTAAGAAAAAAACAGCTTCAGCACCAACACTAGGATTCTGTTGCCCTCTAATGTATAAACTCAAGGTATAATGTCACTCCACTTACTAATTTATATAGATTTAAGTTCCAAAAGATTCTTCAATCAGGCAACCAGATGATGAAATTCAGAAAATACAGATACCATATACCACTCAATTAGAAACATAACTTTACTTGACTTTTCACATAGATTTAGTACTTATCTGGAAAAGGAGTTTGTATTTGCAGTCTAAATACGTTCAGACAGGGAAAAACATTATATATTATTTGTAACTAATGCCAACAACTGAATGAATCATTTACCTCTACAGTTATCGCCGTTTTCTGTGTCTTTTTACCAATTAGGTCCACTTGTTCATATGTAGATTTCATGTATTTCTTAGCAACATTAAACACCCAATAGGGGCAAGTTGCAGAAAAAAGCAATGTTTGAGGATTGTCTTCTGAATCTTTGAGGGGAAAAAAAAAAGTATGAATAATTCAAAATAGCCTACACAGACAGAATTCCACCTCACCCAATTTTTCCAGGGTCCACCCAACATTCTACAAGAAAAACACTTTTGACACCAAGTCAGGCATTGAGGACATAAAAATTAAAGACACCAAGGTTCCCAGTGGGCAAAGAAAAATTGCCTTAATTATTTAAGTAAAGGATTCTTGAAATACCCAGAGAACTTAGTTATTTTGCTTTCTAACCATTGGCCCTTACAAACCACGAGGAAAATCTGTCCTTTCTAATGAGACCTACTAAGTGGTTAACACCAATTAAACAGGCCCAATAACCAATGAATTTAAATCACTAAATAACCTGTAATCAACACAACAGATTCTGTACTCATCTACTCTCCCAAGCA
The DNA here is from genome assembly GCF_910594005.1 of Cervus elaphus. Lineage (NCBI taxonomy): Eukaryota > Metazoa > Chordata > Mammalia > Artiodactyla > Cervidae > Cervus > Cervus elaphus. The sequence continues at coordinate 24,975,185 of NC_057829.1, read as the reverse complement.
TTTCCTCAACATTTGGAGGCTAGAATTCTAATTTATTCATTTTTTGAAGTCAGACACTAAAAGTAACTCCCCAACCTCAATTTTCTTAAGTTTGCTCTTAGCATACCACTGCATTTTCCTATATTTCAAATAGTAGCATAACTGACAGAACCCTTCTGAGAGCAACCTGACAGTGTATATTGAGGAACATGAACTATTTATACCTTTCAAATCAGATCTCCTTTGTGGGAATCTATCGTTAAGAACTAATTTTGAATATTGTTGTTTGAAGTAAGCTGTCTACATAAAAATGTATGTAAGCAGATTTATATTATGCAAAAATTAAAATATATAGACAGATTATCATGGCACAAATAGTTCATGGAGTTTTACACGTACAGTATGATTACAGTTAATATACACAATAGCACAAATCAGGAATAAACCAAAAACAAAGTATACCAACCTGGCTTCTCTTATTTTCCCAAATTTTCTCTATTATAATTATGTGCAAATCATGGAAATTTCCTGCCAACTTCCTAAGGCTTCATTTAACTTTTAAGACTACTTAATCACTACCCTTCCTCCGATCCCTTATGCCAGTCCTTGAATGTGGAATTTACCTTTCTTGTATGCTACACATAAAATCTCTTCCACTTGATCAGCAAAGCCCATATCCAACATCTGATCAACTTCATCCAGGACAACATGCTTAAGTTTGGTGAGATCTAGCTTGCCATTCTGCAGGTGGTCTTTGATACGACCTGGTGTCCCAACCAGGATATCGATCCCATTCTTCATGCGTTCAACTGTAAAGAACACCAATGATGAGATATGCTGGATTTTTAAGTCCTTTTATTAATCTGGAACACCAATTTGATATATTTTTATTCTAAAATATTAACTACAAGTATTAATACAAGGTACTATGCCAAGTACTTCAGAGACACTCGAAGCACTCCTTGACCTACTGGGGAAATATGTAAGAAATGACAGTCCAGAGACTTCCCTTGCAGTCAGTGGTTAAGACTCCATACTCCCAGTGCAGGGGGCAGGGGTTCAATCCTTGGTGGGGGAACTGAAGATCCCACATACCACACAGTGTTAGTGAGATGGACAAAAATAGAGTGGCAGTCCAGTGTACTACATGACATAACAAAAAACATGCACCAATGAGGGATGGTAGCACCAGGAAAGAGATTATTTCCTTTACTGGTGGAGGTGTCAATATTTCACAAAGTGAAAATAAGTATCTTAAAAAATAGTAACTTCCTATAGGCAAGAATGCCAGGAGAAATATCAATAACCTCAGATATACAGATGACACCACACTTATGGCAGAAAATGAAAAGGAACGAAAGAGCCTCTTGATGAAGGTGAAAGAGGAAAGTAAAGAAGCTGGCTTTAAACTCAACGTCCAAAAAACTAACATCACAGCATCCGGTCCCATCATTTCATGGCAAATACATGAGGAAACCATGGAAACAGTAACACTTTTTCTTGGGCTCTAAAATCACTGCAGATGCTGACTCCAGCCATGAAATTAAAGGAAGCTTGCTCCTTGGAAAAAAACCTACAACAAACCTAGACAGTACATTAAAAAACAGAGATATTACTTTGCTGACAAAGGTCCGACTAGTCAAAGCTATGGCTTTTCCAGTAGTCATGTATGGATGTGAGAGCTGGACCATAAAGAAGGCTGAGCACCAAAGAATTGATGTTTTTGAACTGTGGTGTTAGAGAAGACTCTTGAGAGTCCCTTGGACTGCAACGAGATCAAATGAGTCAATCCTATATGAAGTCAATCCTGAATATTCATCTGATCCTGAAGCTCCAATACTTTGACCACCTGTCACAAAGAGCCAACTCACTCAAAACGACCCTGATGCTGGGAAAGACTGAAGGCAGGAGAAGGGGACAACAGAGGATAAGATGGCTGGACGGCATCACCAACTCGATGGACATGAGTTTGAGCAAGCTCCGGGAGACGGTAAAGGACAGGGAAGCCTGGCATGCTGCAGTCCATGGGTCGCAAAGAGTCGGGCACGACTGAGCAACTGAACAACAACATAGGCAAGCAGGTATAGGAAGACGAGCAAGTATTACAACAAAGTGCAGAGATGTTCAGAAAAGTGGGGTTCAATGTAACTGGGGTGAGATGGTAATGATACAACTTTTTTTCTATCCTTTTTTTGAAAATTAATTTTTACTGCTGTATAGTTGATTCACAATGCTGTGTTAGTTCCAGGTGCACAGCCAAGTGTCCCCTGTGCTATTCGGTAGGTTCTTATTAGTTATCTAGATGTAACTTTCCATCGTTACTGTAGTTGAGGAATCTACTGCTAGGTACTCGACATACTTACCCAATTTCATCCTCACAGCACTGCAGGGCGAGTTTAGCAATCCTACATGAATAAACTAAAGTGCAGAAAAATCAAGCAACTTAAACTAAAAAATCACTCAGGTACTCTGTGAGCAGAGGTTAGAGGCAAACCCATGCCGTTCTGATGCCAAAGCCTATGTTAGTTCCACCAAAACTGAAAAAGAGATAATCACAAGCCTTGTGTGCCAATACTAAGTCTTCTTTTGTCATTTTTTATATTATTTGTAAATTTTTATTTTATATTGGAGTAAGCTGCCACTGCCCAGCATCCTGAGAGAGTATCAAACTGCATTTCACTAGCCCAGGAAAAGACAGAAATTCAAAGTATAGTTGCTACTATGTATCACTTTTTTTTTTTTAATGTATCACTTTTGTACCACTGTAAAGTCAAGAACTCAGGGAGCTTTAGTAGCTCTTTGGCTACATGAGTATCATATTGGTAGGGTAAATTCCTATAAAGTAGAATTATTAAGTAAAAGGGTATATGTATTTCAATTTAAGGAGGTGGTTTAATTCTCTAGTAGTAAAGAATATGCCTGTTTTCTCATTCAAGGAATTATCAAACTATCTTTTATCCTTTGATAGTCTAACAGGTAAAATACTCATTATAATTTTAATTTACATCTCTAATTGTGAATGAAACTGAATTTTATTTCATATATTATAATCTACTTTCTTATAATGTGAAATATTAATGCTCTCTGTTTCATCTTTAATCTTTTCCTTATTGACATACATATTAAGGGCTTCTCTGGTGGCTCAGCAGTAAAGGATCTACCTGCCAATGCAGGAGATCCATCTGCCAATGGATTCCATCTCTGTGTTGGGAAGATCACCTGGAGAAGGAAATGGCAACCTGCTCCAGTATTCTTGCCTGGAAAACCCCATGGACAGAGGAGGCTGGTGGGCTATAGTCCACAAGGTCACAGAGAGTCAGACACAACTTAGCAACTGAACAACAACAGCTGATTTACAATGTTGTTTTAGTATCAGGTAGATAGCAATGTGATTCAGTTATACATATATCTATTCTTTTTCAGATTCTTTCCGTATACAGGTTATCACAGAGTATTGAGTTTCCTGTACTATACTGGAGCACCTTATTGATTATGTTTTATATACAGAAGCATGCAGATGTTAAGCCCAACCTCCTAACTTATTTCCCACCCACCACCCCTGCCACCTTTCCCTTCTGATAACATAAGTTCGTTTTCTTCCTTTTCGGGTTCCAGGGGATGGAGGCTGGGGGTGGAGTGGGCTGTGTGGCTTGCAGGATCTTAGTTTCCTGATCAGGGACCAACTGGGGCCCTGGCATTGAAAGCACTGAGTCCCGATCACTGGACCACCAGGGACTTCACAAATATGAGTTTGTTTTCTGAGAGTCTGTTTCTGTTTTGTAAATACATTCACTTGTTTCATTTCTTTAGATTGCATATATAAGTGATACCACATATTTGTCTTTCTCTGCCTGAGTTATTTAGTATGATAATCTCTAGCTTCATCCATCTCACTGCAACTGACATTATTTCATTCTTTTTATGACTGAGTAGTATTCCATTGTATATATGACCATATCTTTACTCATTCATCTGTCCAATATGAAGACTTTCAAAATGCTTAAGTCCCTTCCTGAATTATGTATCTGACCTACAAAATAAAGTTTCTAGGTCTTAAATTGGGAAATAATGGAATATTATAGGAAGGGATACATATGGCTCTTGGCACCAGAGAAAAGAAAGGCTGTCTACAGTAAAAAGAGGCAAAGACCCAAGGTTTTTGACAGATAAAAATAATAACCTTGAGTTCTGACTTTCTAGTTCCTGGACTCTGTCCTCTTAGGCTCAGTAAGGCATTACTGCAGCCTTTAGGTAAACATAGATAAATAATAACAAAAGTCCTAAGATCCATGTACAGATCTGACACATCATCATGCAGGACCGTGTGCCTGACCATCTTTAAACAATAACGGCAAAAGAGAGAGCTCCCTGGTGGTCTAGTGGTTAGGATTAAGCACTTTCACTCACTGCCATGGCCCAGGGTCCATCCCTGGTTGGGGAACTGACATCCTGCAAGCCACACAACATGACCAAAAAATAAAGAAGGAAAAAAAAAAAGACAAAAGAAAACCACCATAAATGACTAAATCAGGTAGGAAAAGACAGATGTCAGAAGTCAGAAGAAGTTCAATCAGGTCACCTTAAAAGTAGACGGCATTTTCCTTTCCTCACTTGTGGATTAACTTACTTTGTCCTCCATAGGGAGTTCCACCATAAAAACAAGCTACTGCCAGCTTTTTTGTGATGTCGCTGAAGTCTCTGCTTACTTGACTTGCCAACTCCCTTGTGGGTGCAAGAACCAGTACCTGAAAAGAAAAACTAATAATGGAATCCAAAGTATTATGCAATAATTGTTTAATAAATTTCCAATGCACCAGGAGGTTCAACTCATCCTAAAAATTACTTTCAAAATATCTATAATAATACCTACAATAATACACAACAGATTTCTAAAACCAAAAGGTAGAGCCTAGATTTAAATTCAGGTAGCCAGGATACAAAATCTATAGTCTGAAATCTCCACACTGCAGTGAAATGGAAGTAGAATGGAAGTCAGAAGAGTAAGAGCAGACCAATATGGTGAAGGGCTTTGAATCATAACGAAACACAACACACAACCACAGCAGACCCTCAAATAGGGTAACAGCATGAAAACAAATGTGATTTAAGAACAACCTCATACATCCATTCAACAGGTATTTACTGAACATCCATTATGTACCAGGCACTATTCCAGGTGCTAGAATAATTTATTGTTACAGCTGCTGAAACTGCAGACAAGTAACAGTAAACAAATGAATGAATGAGGACGGGGCATGGATACTGGAAAGCCCGTGAATGAGGTGAGGCCAAAAAGTCAGGAACAACAACCCAAAGCCAAGGTGACAACACAGGCGTTTCAGGGAGGTCAAGGTCTGGCAAACGCCAAGTTCTTCAGAAATGAGCTCAGCAAGCACCATCCTGATCAGAGGCTTGGCCTCTCCACATCTAATACTCCTTCCTATTCAGGCATCTCTATTAAAAACGCTTTCCCCATTTTAGGCAAAAATGGAGACACCTGACAATATCCTTGAGCCCCAGGGACATCTAAGAGTCTTAAAGAAATATAGAAGGATTAATAATAGAGGTGATCATTACCATGGAACAAATTACAATATTTAAATACATAAGGTTTGCGGTCAACAGTCTTAAAAGAATTATCCTGATTTATACCTTCAGATAAAGATCTCTAGTAAAAAAGATCTTAAGAAAAAGGCCTTAAGAACTCAAAACTGTAAAACAAAGGGATATATAAGTGATGTCCAAGCAATGTCTCTTTCTTGTGTGGACTTGGAACCTGTAAACTCTAAAGACTGTGTTAAAAATACTTACCTGAGGGGCACGCCCTCTCTTCCGGTCTTGCACTTCTCCAAGAAGTTTCTCAACCAAAGGGATAGCAAAGGAGAATGTCTTTCCAGTTCCTGTCCGCGCCTGTGCAATCAAATCCTTCCCACTATAGACATGGTGAAACGTCTTTGCTTGTATAGGAAACAGGAAGGTCACCCCACGGGCTGTGAACAAATGAGCCATGTTACCTGACTGTGCAGTTCTTAAAGCCCCAGCCATACTGGAGGATGAAAGCATAGTCAGGCTTCTGATCCTGCAGAATTCTAGAATTCTACATTCTGGTCACATCTTTACAAAGTTAAGTTCAAATATATTCTGGCAATGAAGAATCTTCTTGACCAAAAAATATCAATAAACTTTAAAGCACTAAAGTACAGTAAATACTTATTATCTTAAGAGATGAAGCCCCTTGTCACGAAATCTCATACACAGGCCAATATAAGCTCAAAAATCAGGGTTTCGCTGTCTTGACTGCACCACACCTGATTCAGAAAACACCTAAGTTGAGCATCTGTGACTTCCTACTTGGTTCACAGGCACAATACTAACATGAGTCAGGCTAGTATCATTAACCTAGAGATGCCTTAAGAAGTGCAAGAGGGTAAAAAAGAAAATACCAACATGGCATCAACTATTTAACTGCACCAGTACTATCAGCCATTATACCTCTGAATATACATAATGTATTTTCTATTTTTTTGACTATACTATATTGAATAAATTTTAATCATTCATTTAAGAGGCAGTAAAGGCCATCACTAGTTTAGTCCTTTACCAAATATACAGACCTACTTCATTATATGGCTGCGTATATCATCTCCAATAAGAACATGTCCCAGTTTATCTCAACAAAATCAGTAGAGTGCTTCCAAATAACGTGTTCTAACATTATACAATATTTCCAAGAATATTACCTTTAAGAAGTTTAATAGTTTCTTCAGATATGGGGAAATTAGAGAAAGCTCCTTCTTTTTGCTCCACAGTCATTTCCTATCAAATAAAGCACCACAGAAAGAAATCAGTAACTTTATCCCTACAGGTTAAAAACAGAAAGCCTTCTAAGAAATTATCCTAAAACATTTCTTCTAAATCAACCAAAAAGATACAAACACTCTGGTAAGTAAATCAAGATCTGAAAAGGATAAAGATGATAGTAATCTATAAAACCCTAACAGAAGAAAATTTTGTGGCAAATATATACAGCACTGATATACCACATATGGCTAGTGAAAGTAGATTCAGTCTCAACTAAGAACTTTTCCAGTTATTCCAAATCAACAATACACTGGTGAACAGGTTATTAACCACTTCCCATAGCAACATCTTTCATACATATATCCACAGAAAATAAGGGATAAGCATTTATGACAAGTGATTACACTGGCACTATGTGAATGTCCCAAAATCTGAATGTCCAACAACTGAATAATTAAGTGAATTTCTAAACATCTATATGATGGATTACATAACTACTAAAAATATTTAACATTTAAAAGGAAAATCCTATATGGAATTTAGAAAGATGGTAACGATAGCCCTATATGCAAAACAGAAAAAGAGACATAGAAGTACAGAACAGACTTTTGAACTCTGTGGGAGAAGGTGAGGGTGGGATGTTTCGAAAGAACAGCATGTATATTATCTATGGTGAAACAGATCACCAGCCCAGGTGGGATGCATGAGACAAGTGCTTGGGCCTGGTGCACTGGGAAGACCCAGAGGAATCGGGTGGAGAGGGAGGTGGGAGGGGGGATCGGGATGGGGAATACGTGTAACTCTATGGCTGATTCATATCAATGTATGACAAAATCCACTGAAATGCTGTGAAGTAATTAGCCTCCAACTAATAAAAATAAATAAATAAATAAATAAATAAAAGGAAAATCCTTATATAAAAATATAGGCAACGGGCTTCCCTGGTGGCTTAGTGGTAAACAATCCACTTGCCAAATCAGGAGACATAAATTCAATCCCCAGTCAGGAAAGATCCCACCTGCCACAGAGCAACTAAACCCATCCACCACAACTATTGAGCCTGTGCTCTAGAGCCTGGGAGCTACAACTACTGAGCCCAAGTGCCATAACTACTGAAACCAGCGAGCCTTAAAACCCATGCTCCCCAACAAGAGAAGCCACCACAATGAGAAGCCCAAGTACGCCATCCAAGAGTAGTCCATGGAGCAACAAAGACTCAGCACAGTCATATATAAATAAAAATATTTTAAAAATAAAAATATAGGTAAGCTAGGAAAAGGCAAGATACAATATTGATAAAATTATAATCTGACAAAAAATAGCTGTATATGGTTTTTATAATCAGGAAAAAATTTTAAATGTTGATTACAACCCTACGGCAAAGAGAAATTTACTAGATTTAGCATTTTTCTTTGATGACCGAGCTTCTGAAAAAACAGTATTAGCTTCCAAAGGGACATTTAAGCATCGTATTCAACTCAAGTTAGTTAATGACCTAAACAAAAAGACTTGTGCAATCAAGCAAGCACCTTTTCAGTGGTTCCACTTAATAATGATTTACTAGGTGAAACCCTCAGAGGGACGCTGGAGCACATATGCGTAACTATATACCTCCTGTTGATTTCTGACTTGAAAATAAGCAGATCAAGTGTGGAGAGAAGACATTCTCTAAACTTAAACCTTGCAAAGGAGGCATTCTGACACTGCAGTTTTTAAAATACTCACCCTGCACCTCAAGAGAGGTGCTATCCTCTTGATAAGTGCTGACACATCCAATTTCCTCCCATTATTAAATAATATGTGTAACAATTATATACTTATTTACCTGAATCAACATCAAAAGATACATTCTACATATTAAAATACAACTTTACCTGCTTTAACTCACTGTTTTCTTCACTGGCAGCTTCCGTGGAGTTGGAGTCAGGTCCAGAGTCAGGGAATCCATTCTTGAGGTTGGGGCTTTTCTCTTGAATTTCTCCATTTATTTCTTTTTCTTTCTTCATCTTTTTGGGCTTAGATGTACCCAATTCTTCCTCAGAAGGCTCTTCATTTTTTATAACTTTTTTGGTTTTAGGAGAAACAACTGTCTTTTCACAGGGCTCCTTTGATTTTTTCGAACTTTTAGTTTTAGGAGAAATAATGTCATCTAGAGATGGCTCCTCTTTCTTTTTTGCCTTTTTAGATTTAGGAGAATCCACGTCAACCTCAGAAGTCTCTTTCTTCTTAACCTTTTTAGCTTTGGAAGAAATCATTTCTTCCTTTTCTTCTGCTGCCTCTTCAGTCTTACTAGATTTTGGCTTCTCTTTTTTACCTTTCTAAAAAATAAAGACAATGCAAAAGCTGAGCAAAGCACTGATACAGTTGCATAATACATTAATTATGCATTATTTCAAGATCACATAATTATGAAAAATACAATTTGGAGGCATTTTTCAACATGTGTATTTGCACTGAGGCAAAAATCAAACAGTATGTTTTTTAATACTGTTTCTTGGCTAACATGGAGAGAATAATGTACCAATAACTTCATTAGCTTGTAAGAGAATGCTTCTTGGTAACTATTCAATTGTACAAGCTGTACAGTCCAATTTTTACAAGGGACTTGGAATGGCTCACAGGATTCTCCAACATGTTCTAAACCACAAACTACAGGAAGTGATCAAGAACAATTTAACTTAATTTAAACTTGATTAAGTTAATATGACCATGTATGTCCACAGATAGATGATATTAAGCAGATTTCTTTCTCTGCTTGAAGCCCTCTACAGGTAAAAAAGAGATTCATAATCTCTGCCTTGCTTTTCTCACAAATGCAAAGAAATTGACATATAGACACTTTATGAACCAAAAAGTTGTAAAAACCCAAACTATCACCTCATGCATAAAAAAGATATACCTAACTTAAAGGGAAAAACAGCACAAAATCACAAGAAAATGGAACAAGGGAAACCTCAAAACCAAACTAGATTACAGTTCCTACTTGAAATGTCTGACCACCTCCAACTTTTCATACTTCTGAAAACTTGGTTATTAGTGAAAATGTGTTTTACCTTCTGTTAAAACTTCTGTGGCAGAGCCTCAGGCCAAGGCAAGAAATATGGGGACTATTTCATCGAGCTGAAATCTGCCTCCATAAAACTTCAGGTCTGGCCTCTGCTCTTAAATCGTGGATGAATGGTAATCTCTCTCATATGACCTATCCTTCAGACAGCTAAAAAACAATCTGGTCCACTCCATCTTGAGGCTTCAATTCTATCATCCCTTTGTTCCACCAATGAGAGCGGATTTTCAGTCCCTGTGAACTGCTTTGGAATGCAGTGGAGTTTGCAGGTTATATGCTTTCTAACTTCAGCATCCCACAACTGAATAGGCTGGCCGATGCAAGACTAGGAAACCAGGACTACTTCCTCCCCTTGGGGACAAGTCTCTGCTACCTCCGCTTCCTACAACACCAAAATATTGCTGCTGGAAAACTCTCCCGTTAAAAAGACTCAGAAACAGCAGGAAAGAAATTCTAAGTCATGAACAACACAAGTTTCTAGGGACAATCTTTGTTCTCTCTGACCTTACCTCAGAACAGAGAATCAGTCACAAGTTAAATCGCTTTCTAAGGAAGTAACAGCAAGGAAGCAGACAGCTATCGAGGTAACTTAAGACTACCGCACACTGCTGGCCTATATTAAAAAAAAAAAAAAAAAAATACGGTGTGCAGTTAGCACAACACGTCTACATTTCCACGGGAAATCTGGCCAACAAATATTAAGAGGAACTGAACTACTTTTTCGTCTAAGGGCCGCTTTCCGGAAAACTGTATTCCCACCACTAGGGTAAAAAATGTCACGACGGACGCTACCCACGTGTGCAAGATGGGTTTCTGGCTGCGCCACTTCTGGAGGAAGCGCTGGTCCCTCTTTTGATTTACAATTCCCTCCACGCACTCTCACGCCGGGAGGTCCGAGTCTGGGCCAAAATGTGGGGCCTAACGGTGACCGGGTGCCGGACGTCCAGACTCTGGGGCCACGTGGGACACCGGCCGGCTCACTAGTTCACATCTGCCCGGACTTCTCGGCAACGCGCACACCGCCCATGGAGAGCACCGACCATTCCCGAAACCCACTGGTCGAAACCCACGCGGGTCTCCGGCCGGGCAGGGTCCGCGCCGCGCGCCTTGTTCCCCGGCCCGGGCTCCCACTCTTAGCGCCCGGCCTCTCGTCCTGCCTGGTCCCAAGTCCCTCGGCCCTCAGTGGTACCTTCTCATTTTGTTTTCGCGGCATCTCCACTTTTGCCACGGCTACGTCTGACTCCAAATCCGCGTCACTAAGAAGTTTCCCCGGCATCACTCAGCACAAGCTGGGCAGGCCGACCAGTCTCGTCTACCGCGTGGAGAGGAAAAGAAAACGCTGCCCCTACAGCCCACCCAGCTTTCGTCACTTCCTGTAGTAAAGCGGAAGCGGAAGATACCGGGAGGCGAGGGAGTCGGTGGTAGTACCAAACTAGCTTCTTCTCACATCCGGGGGACTCTGTGAATTAACTGCTTACGGCCCCTGAACTAGAAGGCATCTATAGAAGGGTAGGAATCACAAAGGTTGATTTTATTCTCGTTCAAACACTGCCCAGATTCTCGCTAGCCCTGACCTGATAAATGAAGATTTGAAGTTGCTTCTGAGTGGCGCCTCTTCAGTGCTTTGTATTACTAGATTGCTCGCCTTTGTAAGGTCCTTTCACGCGCAGACTCGCGAGATGTGTAATCCTCTTGTGGAAACGTCGACCCCTGAAAGGGTCTTATCCAGACTCACAAGCCTGGATAAGAACTAGAAGTCAAGCTGGTCTGGTCATGCATTCATGCGTGCGCTCAACATATATCCGCTGAGCATTCACCGTGTCAGGTGTGAGAAACAAGGTTGGGATTCGGCACAGCAGTCTTGTCTTCAATAAGCTTTGTAGACTGGGGGGAGATGGAGAAGTGTCAGTTGTTTTGAAGGCATAAATAGGCACTTAAACCAGCCTTGGGACCTGAAGAAAGGGTCCCAAAACCATGTAGACCTCTACTAGAAAATATCGGGTGTCTTGGTCTTGCAGAAGTTGGACATAAACTACTTAAAGCGGTTGAGGGAAAGTGGTCTACTGAATGACGTATGACAATATCGCTAAACTTCCTGTGAAGAACTAGTGAGACAAAGAATTGGGAACTACTTCACCATAAAATCATTTTTTAAAATGGGTTGAAATCTTTCCTGTCTTTGAAAAACTGAACCGTTTGCTCTGTGATTTTGGCCATATTGCTTAATCTGAATCTGAGTTTCTCATGCATAATGGGGATAACAAAACCTACTTCATCGGTTGACAAAATTAAGATGAGTGAAAAAGGGTTAGCATTGTCTGGCACACAGAACACAATAAATAAGAGCTATTTAAACTAATAGGGGGAACTACACCTAACATTTTGTAATAACCTATGAGAAAATAATCTGAAAAAATAGATATATGTGTATCAGTATAACTGAATCACTAACCTAAACTCACACTGTTAATCAACTATACTTTAAGTAAAAAATAAAAACATGAAAAAAAAGCCTCATAGGTATGTCAAGGTTTTTAGAAAGAACCCAAAATGTAATCACTTTGGGACCAAAGGAAATACTGGGAGTTTTACTTCTGTATTTCATAAGATTAGTTTTTACTGCACATTCTTTAATCTGACAGTTCAAAGGAAATTGTTCTTGTTTCACACATTATGTTTCACAGTGTCAATTTTTTAACAGATAAATTTATGTAAATAAACGATGCTTTCACTTAACACCCTGTGATATCCTTGAGCTAGAAGCTTTGATTTATCCATCTTTGTATCCTTAAGATTTTGGACAGTTCCTGGCACACATTAGCCTACCCTAGTAGTGGGGTTGGAGAAGGCAATGGCAACCCACTCCAGTACTCTTGCCTGGAAAATCCCATGGACAGAGGAGCCTGGTAGGCTGCGGTCCACGGGGTCACGAGAGTCGGACACAACTGAGCGACTTCACTTTCACATTTCACCTTCATGCATTGGAGAAGGAAATGGCAATCCACTCCAGTATTCTTGCCCGAAGAATCCCAGGGATGGGGGAGCCTGGTGGGCTGCCGTCTATGGGGTCGCACAGAGTCGGACACGACTGAAGCAACTTAGCAGCAGTGGCAGCAGCAATAGTCGGGTAGAACCCTTTGAAATAAATTTTAGTTATATGTCCAGGCAGAAAAGCAATTAGGAAGTTGCAGTCTAGTCAATAAACCACAAAATTAACATGGTGCTGTTGTATATGATATGGCTGGACACAGTACAGGGACATTTTTAATACCAACAGATGTTCAACAACAGAATAAGCCCAGACTGCTACTAAATGGGAAATTTTGTCAAGGCTCATACAGTAAATTCTTTTTTAACATACCTGCACATAGCCACAAGGCCAAAATTCCAAGAGAAAATATGCAAATGGCCCTTTTTGGCTCAAAGGTAGCCAGATTACTATATTTAATCTAATTCTCTGTACAAAATTCAGTAGCAAGTGGAAGAAATGGGTTTTACATCCATTCAATAGGGAATTGGAAGTACTTCTTGAATTCTGCCAAGCCAGTCTCCTCTGACGTAGATAATGTAATATGTTTTCATAAAATTGGGAGAACTTTCTATTTCAAAAAAAATATGTACACACACATACACAGTAAAATCAAAATCTATACAACAAAATGTAAGTAGTGATGATCTCTGAGAGAGGTAATTATAGGTGGTTTTAATCTTCCATTTGTTTCTCTATTTTTTTTCAAATTTCCAACAATGAACATACATTACTAATATTTTTTAAAGGAATATAGTTTTAAAAAATAACTATTAAGCACTACTCCCAAATTATACAAAACAAAAATGAGAGGCTTTCAGACATTCACACCAAAGTGTGAATTTATTATCAAATTTCTAATGCTGAAAGGAAGAAAACATATTATTTACAAATTCAAAAGCTGAAGATCAAGGTAATAGATTCAAGTAGATATTAGGGGACCACAACACTAGGATACAGAGCATCATACAGAAGGCTCTGAATAGCCAAAAGGTGGAGCCATGAAGCTGCTGAGCTGTATGAAGAAGGAGCAAAGATAAGAGGTGGAATGCAGCCCAAAGCTGAGAATTTAGTAAGGAATTTCCCTGTCCCTCCTTCTTCCAGAAGACAAAGAAAGCTATTGTTTTATTTTCTTAGGATCTGCCCCTTTTCTTCGGAGAAGGAAATGGCAACCCACTCCAGTACTGTTGCCTAGAGAATTCTGTGGACAGAGGAGCCTGGTGGGCTGCTGTCCATGGGGTCACACAGAGTCAGACATGACTGAAGCGACTTAGCATGCATGCATGCACTGGAGAAGGAAATGGCAACCCACTCCAGGATTCTTGCCTGGAGAATCCCAGGGACAGAGGAGCCTGGTGAATCCCAGGGACAGAGGAGCCTGGTGGGCTGCCATCTATGGGGTTGCACAGAGTCGGACACGACTGAAGCGACTTAGCAGCAGCAGCAGCCCCTTTCCTTGCTAATAAGGATGCCAGCCTTTAGCAAGGGGACCCCTTAAATCCATTCTCCCCCTTGGTGTTTACCTGCATGCATATCTTTTTCACTCTTCTCCCTTACCCTCCAATGGCTCTTCTAAAACAAGGTCTATGAAGCCTTCCAATATATGACTCTGGTCGTGTTCTCACCACCACTTTCCTCACAGTCAAGATCCTGGCAACAAGGACTACTTAATCGTTTGCCATGCTTAGACCATGTTGTATTAGCTACCCTGTGCCTGTTTATTTTACCTCACTTAACTCACAATCATCATGGCCAAAACGCTTTCTCTGAACCTCCCACCCCAGGTTCCTGGGCTGCGCTTGGTGTTCCGGTACAGTTTGCCAATCATCACACTTCGTCATTGCCATGGACCTACGTTTATGTGTCCATCTATTTCATTATATTCTGGGCTATCAAGGGCAGAGACTGAGCACTCCTTTTTTTTTTTTTTTTTTTCTGTATGGCAGAGAATAAGGAAGGAGAAAGCCTATGGTTAGAGCAGCAAAAGAATGACCCAACACTGAGTAAGATGTCAGAATACTCTGTCCCATCAATTGACAGTTGCCACTGACACAGTCCCAGGGCAAAGATATAATCAAGGGCTTTCAATTTTAGCACCAGCTACCAAATCCTGGCCCCACGGTCTGGGGGAGGACCTGTGAAAGTGCTAGTGAGCACTCCTTATTAACTTTTATATTAATAAAAGTTATTCTGAGGTACCACACACCTCAGTAGGAATGCAGCCCTTATTCCATTTTGGGTATCAATACAGAGCTCACACTTACACAAATGCAGACAGAGCCATCTAGATTTCCCTCCCCCAAGTCATTAGCTATTTGGAATCCCACTGCCCATAATCAAAACTTCTCAATCCAGCACCAACAGTCCTTCTTCCCTCTTGGGCTAACTGTAATCTGGCTCTTACTGGAAAATACTCCCCTATTGCTTCCTCATACATACATTGCTTATTCCTTCACATGCAGTGTATACTGGTATCAGTGTCTTCCTCTTTTCCTTAGAGTTACTCCTTGACTTTCATGTAAATGCCGTTGTCCCTTTGGAAATCTGTGATAATCTCCTTTTCCCACTCCTAATTTGAGTAATTTGCCAACCTCCACCACTTATGATATTTTGACACCTGGATTAGTCTTACACTCCCTCCTCAGTTCTCTCTCATTTGTCTTCATTATCCATGGAAACCATACACATAACTGGCTTCTCGGTTCTTTGACCACTTAAACTGAAATAACCTTTGCCCCCAACAGGCCTGCTCTGCAGTTGTCTTCTCAACAGCTCCTCTCCTGAATCCTGACTCAGCCCTCAGTCCTGTGCCCCTTCTCCATCCTCCCTACTGTCAACCCCATCTCCACTTCAATTCCTAAGCAGTCTAGACTCCTTGGACTGTTACTCTAATCACTTACGCTGAATCCTTAACATCTTCACCTTGTCATCATTTAACTTTAGAGCAAAACCCCAGTCTGCCCATCAGCTGTCTCCCACCTCCACTCCTACAGCACAATGCTGAGTGTTGTCATAGGAAATCCCTCAACCACTCTAATGCCACTACAAATTCAGTCTCTCATCACGACTGGATGTCTGTGACCCTGTTTGCCTGGTGAGTTCTTCATCATGTTCTCTACTCAGTACCTCTCGTTTCTCCACTTTCCTCGCATTTCCTAGCCTACTACTTCCCTTTTCATCTTCAGTGGCTGACCATGCAAAACTACCACAGGAAAAAAATAGGAAGACATTAGGCAGATAATCTCTCAACTTTTTACCTTAACACCTGCAAACTCACCTCCATGATAATCATAACACCTTCCTCTTGCAATGCAGGAGACTCAGATTCAATCTCTGGGTTGATCCCTGCGTCAGGAAGATCCCCTGGAGAAGGAAATGGCAACCCACTCCACTATTCTTGCCTGGAGAATTCCATGGACATAGGAGCCCAGCAGACTGCAGCCCATGGGGTCACAGAGTCGGACACGACTGAGCGACTAACACTTTTCATTTTTCACTTTTCTGCTGTCTAAGGCTAAAATCTCCATAATGCGCATGAGCTCATTTGTTTGGATCTTCAAAGAGATTTTGATCCATCATATAGTCATTCTTTCTGCTCCCCCCTCTTGTCTTGCTCCCTCCCATTTTCAGCATGCTCAAATTTCCCTCATCTCCCCACCCAGCCAACACAAAATTCTCACTGCAATCTCATGTCCTTTCTTCTACGTCCAGTTTTAGCTTGTTCTTCCCTATTTCTAGCCAAGTTTCTGGAAGACGTGTTCATTGTTTGTTGTCCCTACTTCACCTCCCATATCTTGCTGAAGCCAGGGCTAAATAGCTTCTACTCTCAATACTGTGTTAATATGGCTGCTCCCCACATCAATGTCTGCTTGCCAAATCCAAAGGCCATTTCAATTTTCTCTTCTGGTGCCTCTGGAAGCCCCATATTTCTGGGCTTTGGGCCCTCTTCTTGTCATCCATTCTCAGTGGGATCCCCTTTCCTCTGCTATGCAGTAAGTACACTGGTATGTCTTTGGGTTCTGTTTTCAGACCTTTTTCCTTACCATACTTTCCCTGGACCATCTCATCTACTAACTTAGCTACAATTACCATTTTTTGTTTATTACTGCCAAATCTTTTGAACAGCCTTTCTCCTTCATATAAATCCAACAGCCTACTGTTTATCTCCTGACATATGGACTGCTGCTGCTGCTGCTAAGTCGCTCAGTCATGTCCAACTCTTAGCGACCCCATGGACTGCAGCCCACCAGGCTCCTCCGTCCATAGGATTTTCCAGGCGAGAGTACTGGAGTGGGGTGCCATTGCCTTCTCCGGACATATGGACTACTCAGTATTAAAATACATCTAATCCTGAACGTCATGTTCCCTTTCTCCCCCTTATAACTTTTCTCACTCTTTGTTCTAGTACCTATCTCAGTGACAAACACAGGTTTAATTCTTCTGCCTCTTTTATCTTCCAACTGAAAGCACCAAGTCCTAACAATTCCATATCCTAAAAACCTCTGAAATCTATCCATGTTTCTCAAAGTCCACTGCCACTATTTAGCATAGTAAAGAATGCTGGTTCAGAAGCTAGACTTGGTTTAAATAATCACTCCACTATATATTATCCAGCTGAGTGATTCTAAATAAGCAATGATGTCTCAAGTGCCTCAGTTCTCATCACTCAAAATATGTTACCTATCATTCATTAGTGCAGACCACCATCATCTCTACCTGGGATTACTCTAACAGCACCTTAAGAGGGCTCATAGTGCCTAGTCTGGCCCTTCTGCAAATCAGTCTCCTCACCATAGTCAGTAATCTTTCTAAAACACAAATCTCATCATGTTACTTCTTACTATAAAGTCTTTAATGATTCTCCCTTGTCTTCAAGAAAATATTTCAACTCCTGGGGCCTCTCTGGTAGTCCAGTGGTTAAGACTCCATGCTTCCACTGCAATCCCTGGTCTGAAAACTAAGATCCTACATGCCATGTGGCCAAAAAAGGAAAAAGAAAAAAGCTCTGTGATAAATACAGTATTTCAATTCCTTAAAAATGCACATAGGACTTTTAAAATCTGGTTCCTAAATCCTTATCTTTCTATTACTGTCCTCTATCACATGTAAGCCTATGAACTGAACTATGTGGAGGCCTTCAGATTTACCATGCTATTCTCTGCCTCTGTCTGGGTTGCCGCATATACAAGCATCCCTAGGAAATATTGTGGGTTCAGTTCCAGACCATTGCAATAAAGCATATACTGCAAAAATGTGAGTCTCACAAATTTTTTGGTTTCGTAGTGCATATAAAAGTTATGTTTACACTATACAAGTCTAAAATGTATAACAGCTTTATGTCTAAAATAATGTACATACCTTAATTCAAAAATAGTATCAGAAAAAATGGGACCAACAGACTTGTTCAACACAGGACTGCCACAAACCTTCCATTTCTAAAATACACAGTATCTGTGAGGTGCAACAAAACAAGGCAGGCCTGTACTGTTCTGACTACAAGCCCCCTCCCTTCTAAACTGGCCAGATCAATGTGTGCTTCTGCTTTTCTATCACTCCATCTAAAAATGCCTGACTCCTAAGACTGATTAGGTACACCCCAGTTAGATCCTTCACATTCCATAGCTACTTTCATCCTAAACACCAGGTGTTAATATCAACCAGAATTGCTGCTTTAAACTATAAGTTCCTTGAAGATGACCATGCCTTATTCACCACTGTACCCCTAGGGGCTAGGATAGTGATGGGCACATAGTAAACATTCAACAAGGAACTTTAACTGTGGAATAAATTATTGAGGATGCACTGCTTGCACACCTTTTAATTAACTTTATCTAAAATTTAAAATGTTACATCTAACCAATCATGTTACCAGTCCTTATAGCCCTTTAATGCAGAAGGCATTTCTTATTTTCTACTATATTATTGTATGGAAGGAATGATCTGAATACAGACACACCATATTTTGTATTATGCAAGTAACATTAACTTGGCTAGCAGACGAATGGATAAGGAAGCTGTGGTACATATACACCATGGAATATTACTCAGCCATTAAAAAGAATTCATTTGAATCAGTTCTAATGAGATGGATGAAACTGGAGCCCATTATACAGAGTGAAGTAAGCCAGAAAGATAAAGAACATTACAGCATACTAACACATATATATGGAATTTAGAAAGACGGTAATGATAACCCTATATGCAAAACAGAAAAAGAGACACAGATGTACAGGACAGACTTTTGGACTCTGTGGGAGAAGGTGAGGGTGGGATGTTTCGAAAGAACAGCATCGAAACATGTATATTATCTATGGTGAAACAGATCACCAGCTCAGGTTGGATGCATGAGACAAATGCTCGGGCCTGGTGCATTGGGAAGACCCAAAGGGATTGGGTAGAGAGGGAGGTGGGAGGGGGGATTGGGATGGGAAATACATGTAAATCCATGGCTGATTCATGTCAATGTATGACAAAACCCACTACAATATTGTAAAGTAATTAGCCTCCAACTAATAAAAATAAAAAAATTAAAAAAAAAAAAGATTGACTTGGCTGCCACATTTTAGAAGAAATTTTAAAACATAACATTGAGAAAATTCTTTTTTTTTTTTTTTTTCTCCCGACCCCTCCACCCGCCCTCCCCCAGAGAAAATTCTTAACACACAGTGAAAAGAGACAATAAAAGGAGGTTTTTTTATTCAAAGGTATAACTGGATAAGTAGATTTGTTTACAACCATTCTTGTGAAATACTTTTTAAAAAAATACAACCAACTTCTTTCCAAATAGCAGACACAGACCTCAGCTATGTTGACCTAATTTTTGGTTGATAATGTACATGATTATGCAGAAACAGGCAAGCTCACACTGTAGATTAACTATCTCAGTCAAAACTCCGTTTGTGGCCCCCACTTCTTGATCGATTTCTATTCCCACTTCGTCTTCTACCATCTTGTCGACTTCCTGACCGACTCCCCTGCCGACTCTGTCTACCTGACCGGCCACCGGATCGACCACCTGGCCGGCCTGACCGGCCTGACCGGCCACTTGGCCAACCACTCCTCTGTCTGGAATTAGAAGATGTGTTTCCATCATAATATTCTTCAATTTCAGGCAACTTGGCTGGCACTGAGAGTATCCAGTCTGAATCATGCCACTCTGCCTGTTGGGGTAATTTACAGGATTAACACAAATGCAAAATAGAAACCATAAGCAAGCACATGAGTACAGGAAACTCTTTGCATATCTATTAGCTAAATGTCATCAATCCATAAAGTCCAGAGTATCTGGAATAAAACTAAAACCAGAAAGCAAAAACATATTAAAAGCTAAAACACAGGAACTTGAGTTCCTAAATTTTGTAAACAAACAAAACAGAAACAGACTCAGATACAGAGAACAAACAGGTGGTTGCCAAAGGAGAGATGGGGGGATGAGTGAAACAGATAAAGAGACAGGAACTTCCAGTTACAAAATAAATTAATCACAAGGATGAAAAGTACAGCTTGGGGAATACAGTTAATTATACTGTAATATTTTTGAATGATGAAAGTAGCAAGACTTATTGTAGTGATCATTTTGTAATATAAATACCAAATCACTCTATTGTACACCTGGAACTAACACAGTTTCGTAGGCCAATTATACTTTTTAAAAAAAAATTTTTTTTTAATTTTTTTTTAAATGTAGACACTGGGAGGAAATGCTTCAAAATGCTAATAGTGGTTATCTCTGGGGGATGGGGATTTATGTATGATTGTTACTTTTTTTTGTCAATCGCTCAGTCGTGTCTGATTCTTTGCAACCCCATGGAGTGTAGCCCACCAGGCTCCTCTGTCCATGGGATTCTCCAGGCAAGAATACTAGACTGGGCAGTCACTCCCTTCTCCAGGTGATTACTACCTTATACTTTTATGTGTTTCTAGTTGTCTGCAATGAACATGTACTGCTTGTAATATTACAAAAAAAAAAAAAAGTCATTAAAAATGAAAAAAATCCTGTTAAAACTTAAATCTCAAATTTAATGTAACAGTACAAAGCTTGGATCCTCCTCGCCCCAAAAAAAGTTTCTAAAAGCTAAGTATTAGTCCGAGGAGAAATTTTCAGGCCAATTTTGGGACTCTAAATTCCTACTCGGTTTATACATTCTAAAAGAGCCCACCAGTTTCTCAGCACAAAAAGAATAGGCCACTAATTAGTGGTCATTGCTTTCCAAAGATATACTGACAGAAACAAGATCTGAGAGCTGATAATGCAGATTAAAAATCTGTCAACAGGGACTAAAAATGTCATTATTGGAAACAATTTGGTATCAGGGTAAACAAAATATAAAAATCAGCAGCCCTTAAGAGCGTCAATATGTCATATCCTGCTACACTGTTTTTCATTGTGATCATGAGTTGCCAAGGCAAGTTAATATTAAAATACCTTACATGTCAGAATGAGCAGAGATAAACAGCCACACACACACACAACTGGTGGCAATGTATGACCAAAGCCTTAAAAATACACACATTTTTTGGCCAAGCAGACATCTTAAAAAGTTCATCTTAAAGAAAAAAACTTGGCAATGCATAAAGAATCAGCTATGCCAACATTTAAGGCCAACTTGTTTATAATGCATGCGAGTTGCTCAGTCATGTCCGACTCTTTGTGACTCCATGGACTGTAGCCTGCCAGGCTCCTCTGTTCATGGAATTCTCCAAGCAAGAATACTGGAGTGGGTTGCCATTTCCTTCTCCAGAGGATCTTTCCCATCCAGGGATCAAACATTGCAGGCAGATTCTTTACCATCTGATCCACCAGTGCAAATCTGTTTATTTTATAATGGAGTATTAGTATTGGAAATAATCTAAATGTCAGAAAGTAGGACATTGTTTAAGTTGGTCACCCATGTGGCCAAATGCCAGGGGGCCAATAAAAGTAACCGTATAGTTGATAAACAAATGTGTTTACAACATATTCTGAATTTTAAAAAGGACTTTGAAAAAAAAAAAAGGACTTTGGAAACCAAATAATCCCATTCTTGTGTCAAAATATGTATATAAATATGCATAGGGACACAAATAGACAAATTTCACAGTGTAGGAATTTAGTGGACAATCTCTTTCTTCTTCAGATAAAACACAGGAAAATTTTTTTAAAGAGAGAGAAAGGAATTGAAGAACCTACAGAGTAAAAGAGACAAAAATCAAATTATACAGAATGAACTTTACAGACCTTCTTATATTTAAAAATTTCAGGAGACAGGGGAAAATGTAAACACAAAATTGGATAATACTAATGAATTACTATTTGGGGGGGTTTAATAATGGTATTATTTTTTTTAAGTGTTTTTAATATCTTAGCTATATAAAAGTATTTATGGTTGAAATGATAGACTTCCTAGAATTTGTTTCAAAAGAATACAGGAGAGGGCTTTCCCTGGTGGCTCAGTGGTAAAGAATCTACCTGCCAAGGCAGGAAACATGGGCGGTTCAATCCCTGATCCAGGAAGATCCCACAGGACGTGCAGCAACTAAGCCTGGGCACCACAAACATTACGCCTGTGCTCTAGAGCCTGGGAGCTGCAACTACAGAGCCCACGTGCCACAAATACTGAAGCCTGTGAGCGCTACAGCCCATGCTTCGCAACAGGAGAAGCCACTGCAATGAGAAGCCCATGCATTGTAACTAGAGAGTAGCCCCCACTCTCTGCAACTAAGGAAAAGAAAAGCCCACACAGCAAGGAAGACCCAGCACAGCCATAAATAAAATTTAAAAAAAAAAAAAGAAAAACAATACAGTGTAAGTGGATGGGAAGTAGACATGAAACACACCTGACCATGAGTTGATAACTGCTGAAGCTGGGTGACGAGTACATGAGGATTTGGATTGCAATTCTATTTTTTCACATTTGACAAACTGGATATTTATAATTTATTAGTTTATTACAGAATTTTTAATTGATTTACACATGATAAAGATATTATGAATATGTTTTTTTAATCCCTATATTTTTGAGAAACATATTCAAGTATTTAACAGATAAAAAATTTTATATACCTGTAACCTTTCTGATTCAGTTGTGGGAACATCAAAGCAAACACCCTAAAAGCAAAATGAAAATATTTTTATTTAGATGCACATGAGTTGATTTTTTAAAATACCTTCTTATAATTTTATATAAACTAAAAAAAGATTAAGTGGGTCCCATGACTGCTTATAGAATTAAACCAGCTAATACATAATAATGCATGACACAGAATAGCTGCTAATTATACTTCCTAAATCTAAAAGTAAACCAGTATCTAATAAGAATTGACTACTAATGAGCATATAGAGTATTCTCCAGAAAAGTTTCTGTAGACACTATAATGTTCCATGTCCCTTGTAAAATGACCCATCTAATAAATTCCTTTAAAAATTTAGTGCCAGGAGATAACCTAAGATGTTTCCTCTTTGATCTTGGCTGCCAGTACACTGAAAGTTAATTAATATCCAAGTACAGCAAATGGTTTGGCCTGAGGATAGAGGTATATTTTCCCTCCCCCTCCACATTTTTTCTGAATGTACAAAGTTGTCTTACTTGCCACAGATCTCTTTTGAAGGTAATATTAAACTTTGAGAAAGATAAGTTTCCAATAAGCAAGTTAATAAATTCTAGAGTAGCATGAACTTATATAGTCAGGTGAGATGAATAAATGTAATGTCTTTTCACAAAACCATTAGAAGAAATCAGCCACTAAGATTATAGATGGCTTTAACTTCGCTATTTCATAACTGTATGAAAATACCTAATTCAGTTATCCTCATTAACAACCAACAGCAGGCCACTTAGAAATCAATATTGTGTATTCTCTTTAAAAAAAAAAAAAAAGAACTATTTGGCTGTTGCAATTATGTTACTCAATTGTAAAAAATAAACACACACAACCACATATGCATTCAAAGGCAGAAACTTAGATAACTTGAAAATTACAAATTAGCAGAATGACTTAACAGTTTTCTAGAGGAATGGGTTACTTACATAACTCCCCAAATTTCCAACTGGAAACACACTAACACATGGATAAAACAGTATTATCCATCCCATTAGACTTCAAAAAAAAAAATGAACAAAATCTATTAGTCTTTATAAACATATACGGCAGTTGTCTAGGAAAGCCTACCATATTTCCTTTTAGGAGGCACATTCTGGTAATTTGGGACACAGCATTACTACTCAGCTTTCTGTTAAGTTCTTTCCAAGCACAGCTGACATCCTGTATTTCTTCTGGGCTTTCCAGAGTCATGGTCACAAACCCCTTAAGGAATAAAAGTCACTGTGTTTGAGAGAAAAGCAGCAGCAGGACAATAACATTCTAACTTGACAGCCTTTTTTGACTTACGGCGTCCCAGGTGGCACTAGTGGTAAAGAACCCGCCTACCAAGCAGGAGACGCAAAAGACAAGGGTTCAATCCCTGGGTCAGGAAGATACTCTGGAGGATGGTATGGCAACCCACTCCAATACTCTTGCCTGGAGAATCCCATGGACAGAGGAGCCTGGAGGGCTATAGCCCAAAGGGTCGCAAAGAGTTGGACACAACTGAAGCAACTTAGCATGCATGTGTGCACTTCTTATAAGCCAACATGACCAATATAACATGACCACTAAAAAAATAACTTATTTTAAACTATATTAATATAAGACTAATGCTTATAGATCATTAAAAGTACCATTCTTGTATACACTGATGTAAAGACTACATTTAATTGTAAACATAATGCTTCAAGAGGAAATTAAACTACAGCATCGAGGATAAGAAGGTAGTGAAGAATTAAGGAAATGCTGAAGGACTCAAGGTTAGCTTTGAGTGGAAAAACAAGAGGACATAAACTTCTTTAAACTTTTGAAGGACTACACTTGAGCAAAAATGACTTGCTCTGTAAAACTTCACTGGACAACAAAATGGTCAACATGAAGAAGATATAGGGAGGCACTGATGTAACAAATAGTTAAGTGCCCCCTACCTATGTGCCAGAGACTGTCCTAGGTACTAGAGATTCAGCAGTACATAGTCCTTTGTCTCGGAGTTACCTTGCAGTGTACATGTAGCAAGGGGTTGGGGTAGGGGCAGTGAATAATGATGGGAGTTGTTGCTGTCTAGTTGCTAAGTTGTGTCCAACTCTTTTGCTACTCTTTTGTAGCCCACCAGGCTCCTCTGTCCATGAGATTTCCCAGGCAAGAATACTGAAGTGAACTGCCATTTCCTTTTCCAGGAAATCTTCCTGACCCCAAGGATCAAACCCAAGTCTCCTGCTTGGCAGGCGGATTCTTTACCACTGAGCCACCAGCGAAGTCCAATGGTGGGAGAGGAGACAGTAAACAAATAAGTAAATATATATAATGTCAGACAGTCCTAAGAATCATGAAAAATAATAATAAAGCAGGAGAAGAAAATGAAAATAGAGTCAAGGCAGCAATAAGCTACTTTAGACAGGGTGATGGGGAAAGACTTCTCTGATACAGTGATACCTGATAGAAAGCTGAATGAAGTGAAGCAGGGAGCCAAGATTAGTAAAAGAACATTCAGTATAATACAAATAAGCACAAAGGCCTTGTGTAGGATTAAGTTTATGTTTGAGTATCAGCAGGAAGGTTATGACAGTTGACACGAGCAAGGGGAGAGTGATAGGAGATGAGGCCAAAGAGGTAGAAAGGGAAGACCCTACAGCACATTCCTTGTAAAGACTTTGGATTTTGATTTAGCCCATAAAAGAAATACAAAACCACTAACACCCTGTTGCTAAGATATTTAAGCAGAGGTTAGATGACCCATCTGCCAAAGAGGGATTCTTTTATTAGATAAACGTTGGGATTAGATGACCTCTTAGATACTTCTTAGGTTTAAAAGTCTACTTTATGTTGATGTATGGCACATATGAAACAAATACTATAAAGCAATTATCCTTCAATTAAAAATAATTTTCTAAAAAGGTAAAAAAAAAAGATATTACAATGGTAATGATGAAATATTATGAACAGTTTTATGCCAATAAATTTGATAACTTAAAAAGTGTACCTTAATGTTTCCTTAAGAAATGTGGTTTAAGTTTTCTTGAGAAGTATCTGGTAGGTTATTAGGGATAAAGTATTTGCTCAGTGCTAAAATAACACCCCATGGATTTCTTACTAATGACAGAATAAAACATACTTTTTATAATGGGAATACATGGCTCTGGTATGGTTTGACATCTGATACTGACCTGGCAGGGGGACAGGTCAGATGGTGTTTTATACACACATACATACTCTCCCCATATACAGGCAATCCTTACTCTGCATGGCATTACGTTAGCTGCAGAGTCTATTTCTCAATTTGCATGGCTCCATGACCAAAAAAAAAACACGAGGGAACAGATTCTGACATACAAGTTTCAGTTAACACAGTACTGTGCAAAGTAAAGATGCCCTGTATTTCTCTCCAGATAGATATCTATGGTTCAATTTTAATCTTTCTCAACCACATACAATTTTCTCACAGATTTCTACCTTATCGGAGGTGATCAAAGATCGTGGTTCAAAACTCGATGCGCCAGAGATGTGGGCTAATGCTGCAGCCAATGCATCCACTGCCCCTTTCTCTTCTATCAGTCTCTGAGCTGATGGTCGGAAAAAATCAACAGCAGCATAAGAAACGGAAGCCAAAGACCTACGGTTTAAAAACAGTAAATTTTCTTGGTCAAGACAAAGGGGAAAGATTAAAGATAAAAGAATGAATGGGAAAAGAGAGCAACGTTTTCATATTTTAATATAATTAAATGTCTGTTGGTAAAACTGGTGATTAAATTTTCTGATATGTCAACTAGGAGAGCTTAAAGATGTATAGCCTAATACAAAAGAAAAAATCATTCAGCAAGGTCAGAAAGCATACCTGATGGCATCCATGCTTTTAGATTTAACTAAATCCATTGTAGAAGGAACACCTACACGTTTAAAAGTAATTCCCTGAAAATGAAAGAATTACATTAAAGAAAAATGGAAGTCTTTACAATTAATTCCTAAATTAATCTAGTTTGTTGAATTTCCATTTCTTGGACTTAAAGATTTCCAAGCCCTAGCAGATCAAGATTTCCTAACAAATCATCAGTAACAAATTCTAGAAAGAGAAAAAAAAATTTTTTTTTCAATTGTCTCTTAGTTACAAATCATAGAATTACAGTTACAAAACAGCTGATTTTTTAAAAAAGATGCTGTTTACAATAAATTTTTTCTTATTAGCTTCATCGTACAAAGTATGAGAAATAATGTATGAAAATACACATCATAAAAACAGGAAAAATACTACAAAAACTTGAGACCACAAAAAATGTGTAATTTCTTGTAAGAACTGGCTATTGTAACATTACTCAATACAATCTTGACTATTACACCAAGATAATGTCACAATCATCCATTTACAATATCAGGCTAAGAGGTACTGAAATCACAATGCACTTCTGATTTTAGGCAAGGGAGAAATCCAAGGGAAAAGGGAGAAAGTCAGCTCTTCTGTCTTTCATAATAAAAGCTGTATTAAAACAAAGTCTTGCAGCTAATATAAATTTAGCTCTCCACATGCTTCACATTCAAATGCAGCTTAAATGAGAAGTCATAAAATCTATTTGTGAGAACAAATATAAAAAGATCTCTTTTCTAAGGCACCATTTAGATAATAAACCTGAAATAATTTAACTCTACTTACTGCTTTTTGTTCCACATATCGTAATTGACCTCTTTCTCTCGGTTGATAAAAACATATGCAGATCCCTGTCCGGCCAGCTCGACCTGTGCGTCCAGAGCGATGAATATAGGACTCAACATCCTAAAAATAAAAGAGGTAACTCTTCTTAAAAATCTGGCAAATTAAACAGCCATTCCAGCAACCAAATAGTAATACTAGAAGCAACAAAACAACTACTATCAATAATAACATTTTTATTTCAATCCTGTTGCTCTTTTCAATGTCCCAGAGAATGTTTATGCTTGAATTCTGCAGTAAAAGGGATGAGATTAAAACCTTTTTATCCAGCCTATCCCAAGGTTCTTTATATTGCAACTTTTTATACTTTTCTTGCATGATTCCATACTTCAAATGTAAATAAAGTAGTTAATTATTTGCAAAGGTACCAGATTCCGATCGATTTAACACTACCCTAACAAACACTGGCTAACAGCAAGAATAGATAATATATATATTTTTTAATCTAAGCAAAGTCTTGTAAATAAAAGGCAATTTATATAGCTACTCTTATTTTCTCCAAATCAAATCTCATTTCCTTGCAAAGTAAAAACCCAACGAAATATCAACTTACACCTATTAGAATGGCCATCACCAAAAAGACAAAAGAGAACAGATTAACATTTGTTAATGCTGGTGCGGAAGTGGAGAAAAGATAACTTTATGCACTGTTGGAAAACAGTATGGAGGATCCTCAAAAGTTAAAAACAGAATGACCGCATGATCCAGTATTACATTTCCAGGAGTATATCCAAAGGATATGAAAACACTAATTCAAAAAGATATCCACACCCCTATGTTCACAGCAGCATTATTTACAATAGTCAAGACACAGAACCAACCTAAGTGTCCATCAAGATACGAATGAATAAAAAGGTTTATACGGAATATTATTCAGCCATAAAAAGAGGAAATCCTACCATTTGTGACAACATGGATGAACCTTAATGGCAATATGCTAAGTGAAATAAGTCAGAGAAAGCCAAATACTGTATGATCTCACTTATATATGGAATCTAAACAACAACAACAAGTAAAAAAACTAAACTCATAGAAACAGAGATCAGACTTGTGGTTACCAGAAGCAGATGGTGGGGGGAAGGAGAAATGAAGGAAGGTGGTCAAAAGACATAAACTTTCAGTTAAAAGGTAATTCCTTTCTTCTTTTATACCTACATGAGAAGACGGATGGTGGTTGAACCTATTGTGGGCATCAATTCACAACATACATAAATCAAAGCATAGTGCTCTTATGGCTTAAACTTATATGGTGATGTATGTGAATTATTTTTCAATAAAATTGGTGGGGGAGAAAACTCATTTCCTACCTGTGGAGGTGAACTCTGAATCACCAGGTCAACCTCAGGAATGTCCAAACCACGGGCAGCCACATTGGTTGCCACCAAAACTTTAAAACTACCCTCTCTGAAGCCTTTCAGTGTAATTTCTCTTTGTGACTGAGCGATGTCCCCATGTAAACACTGGGCATTCTATTTGAAAAAAAAAAGGAAAAGTAAGTGTATAGCACATACTTAGCAGTGACAGCACCCAAATACTATACAGTCTGTGCTCTTTTTGTTGTTGTTTTTATTTATTTGGCCACACCGTGCAGCAATGTGGGATCTTAGTTCTCCACCAGGGATTGAACCTGCACCCCGGGAGTGCAAGTGTGGAGTCTTAACCACTGGACCACCAGGGAAGTCCTTCCTCTTTTTGTTGTTGTTTCTCAATCTGGTAATTATAAAAATACATGCTTTTAAAAATCAAACAATGCAGAAAAACGTTTAGCATAAAATGCAAAAGCTTTCCTAATATCAGTCTCCTAATAAGTAACTGCTAACAGTTCAGTAAATATTCCTCCACACATTATTTTTTAAATACATACACCTCACAAATCCTAGCATATAATTTTATGAATTTACTTATAAAGATGGGATTATATTGGGACTTCCCTGCTGGTCCAGTGGCTAAGACTCTGCACTCTCAATGTATGCGGCCTAGGTTTGATTCCTCAGGGAACTAGATCCCACATGCTACAACTAAGAGTTCACAAGCCACACATGCTGATCCCAACAAGATCCCGCATGCTGCAACAAAGACCTCATGCAGCCAAATAAATAACTTTTTTTAAAAAAAGAGATTATACTATATATGTATGGTTTTACAACCTACCTTCTAAATTTGTTATATCTCAGCCAGATACACATCTACTTAATTTTTTAAAACTACACATGATTTCTTCATATGGCTACAGTATCTTCTTTTCTTTCTGGCCGCAACCCATGCAATCTTAGTTTCCCCACCAGGGACTCAGCCCAGCCCCAGCAGTGAAAGCTCTGAGTCCTAACCACTGGACTGCCAGGAAATTCCCAGTATCATTTATTTTAGCAATACTCTACTAATGAACATTTGGGTAGGATCCAACCTTTCACCTTTAGAAACAATGCTATAGTAAACAACCTTGTACTATATCTCCAGATCCCTCAATATATGTATATTTCAGTAGATTACATATCTAGAAGTTGAATTCCTAGGTCAAAAATTATAAACATTTAACATTTTAATAGCTACTGTAAAACTGTATTATAAAGAGAAGTTTGTAAACAGATAGCATGTGCACATATGACTGGAACCATAGGAGTGATTAGTTATATTTATCTATACACATAACAATACTTAGTCCTAACCACTAGACCACCAGCAAATTCCACAGCTATACTTCTATATTTCTATACTTACTGACTGCTTGTTGTAAGAAAAGCACTGTAATAAACACCTTAAATTATTTTGTCTTAAAAGTAAAAAAAAAAATTAATACCAATTTTTAAAATGGGAACATGGGCAGTGAAATATGAAGTGATTTGCCCTAGGTTACAGAGCCAGGAAATAACACAACTGGAATTTACATTGTGTTCTGACTCCAAAGTGCAACTAATCACTATACACAGAAAGAACATGTTAATAAGTGAGAACAATTACAGAAATAGAACTGTAAGGAATGCCAGTATTTAAAGTGCAAGTAAGAATACAAAAAGACTTCAACAAAGTTGGGAAAGATTAGCCAGGGAAGAAGGAAGAAAACCTGTGTGATATCATGGAACCCAAATTAGGAGAACTGCTTCAAGAAAAGATACTTTTTTTTAAAGTCAAAAGCAAATATACTTTTCCACAAACATCTATGACAAAATTTAGTGACAAAGTATTTTCATGACTTCCAAACATAGGCAAGTAGAGATAAAAACCTATGGCGGGGGGGGTGGGGGGGTGGGGGGGGGGGCTTACTAGTCCTAAGAACAGATAGATACTCCCCAGAAAGCATAGTAGGGAAAGCATAATTTGAGAAAGTCAGTTGAAACTGGTAGAATTCTTACACATTTAAGGGTGATTGTGAGGAGCCAGAGATAAAATGTGAAACCAAATACCAAAAAAATTAGAATTCTAGAAATTCTGCTGAAAAAGCCTGAAACAGTCTGGGCCCAAATGAACTTTCAAACTAACAAACTGATGCTTCCTTGCAGGGACAAAGCCCTAAAATTCAAACTGAGGATGACAGGGATCCCAGAAGCAAAAGAACGAGATGACTCTCAGATAAAAGTGAAGGGAAAATCAACCAGAGCTCAGAAAGTGGGAGACTTTTTTAAAACAGCTTTACTGAGATACACTTTGTAGACTGTATTCTTAAATACTATCAAAAATAAAAGAGGCAGCTCTAGACCTGTGAAGTGAGAAAACTATTCTGACCCATAGCTCCCCATCAAAAGTTTGAAAAGATTAATCCCATCTAAAAATGAGCAACAGAATAGGTTATGGTTAAATACTATAGAAAGTAATTATAAGAGGACAAATAAAAATATTCACCAAAACAATGAAAGAGCTCTAGAAAGGCATGCCTGCAAAACAGATAAAAGAGTATGTATTATATTTCTGAGTCAGCTAAAAGAAAAATTTTTCAATATATGATATATGAGAGAACAAGAAAAATCAGAATGAGAAAAAGTAAAATATGGGATGAAATGACTCAAAGAGGTAGAAATAAAAGGCAAAGACTTTTCACCAATGAAGACTACACTGGAAGGAATACAAGACTGATTGAATACAACAAATGATGCCTTAATTTTGAAAAGTTTGAAAATTTAAATAAAGATTTTAAAAATCTGTTATCAAGTGATAAAGGAGAGAGGAAAAAAGAGCCAACATATGTATAACAGGAGTCCTTGAAGAAAAAAACCAAAGCAATCAGACAAACCAAATACCAGAAAAATTAGAATTCAAGAAATTTTGCTGACATTTAAAAATACGTATATTTGAAACTACAAATTGTGTGCACTGTGCACTCATAAAAAGTGAACAACACCAAAATAAATTCTAGTGTAACTACTGATTTTTAAAGAAAAAGGAAAAAACACATTTGTATTCAGGCAAAAAAACTAAATCAATCACTTATAACAGGAAAAAATCAGACTGGCATCAGACTTTTTATAGTATGCTTTATTCCAATGGAAAACATATTTAAGATACTGAAGGAAAAGGTAAACCAAGAATTTTATATCCATCCAAAATGATTTTAAAGTTACAAACAAGCTATCATCAATACTACTACTACTACTAAGTCACTTCAGTTGTGTCCGACTCTGTGCAACCCCAGAGACGGCAGCCTACCAGGCTCCTCTGTCCCTGGGAGTCTCCAGGCAAGAACACCGCAGTGGGCAACTTGCCATTTCCTTCTCCAATGCATGAGAGTGAAAAGTGAATCATGAGCCCTTCCTTGGGAATCTTCTAGATACTAAGTGACAGCAAAAATGACTGAAGAGACACTGATACAAAGGCCAATGGTGTTGTTACCAATAGATGTTAATATCATAAAAAGGAAAAAGAACTAGATATTACATATCTCCTAATGGAAGTATATTATCGATGAAATAAATTTGCACAAACAAACAAACCTCAATTTACAGGAAATACAGAAAGCAGCAGCATACTATTTTCTGTTAAATGGTATCACTCATGAAAACTTGGTTTCTTAAATAATTTAAAAAGCTATAAGAAGAAACTGAAGAATCCATGTATTGAAGAGATTTAATGAAATCACTTATTTGGATTAAAAAAAAAAAAGCCATAAAAGAAAAAACAAAGCATGTATGCATGAAGCAATAGAGAATTTGAAGACTGATATTTGAAGATATTAATTATTATTAATTTTTTAGATGTCATTAACAGTATTGTGAGTTTTTAAAAAAATAATCCTTTTATTTTAGAAATACATACCCAAATATTTCTGGGCATAATAACATGTTATCTATCATTTGCATCAGGCTAATTAAGGCACAAGAAGTGAGGGGGCATTTAAATGGATAAAATAATTGTTGCAGCTGAAAAACGAATACACAGGGGCTCATGACACTGTCAACTTCTGTATATGTCTTAGATAAGTCTGAAATTTTCTATTATAAAAACTTAAAAAAGACATAAGGATTTAGTGTTTTGACCCATTCATTCAGTAAATATTTGTGTTTCAACTTATACACAACTCTACAACATTACCCATTCTTATCCATAGAAACTCATCTTGTTTCCCTCTTTTGTGTTTTCAAGATCACATTTTCAAAGTCTTAAGAAAACTTCTGATGAAAATGGATAGAATTCAGGATTTTCCTGGTGGTCAAGCAGCTAAGACTCCATATGCCCAATGCAGGGGGGTGGGTTCAATCTCTGGGCAGGGAACGAGATCCCATATGCTACAACTGAAGATCTCACATGCCACAACTAAGATCCAGCATAGCCAAATAAATAAAGAGTTGCAAGAGGATTTAGAAATCATATATTAAAAAAAAAAAAATGGACAGAATTCTATCCTGACTTAACAGATCATGAGAGGCTGGCTCTAACATCTTTCTGAATTAGACTCAACTCTAAGAATGACAATCAAACCTAGACTACAAAGGACATGACTTTTTTACTCAGTGATTCATAATCTATAATCTCAATTAAAGAAAGCATGAAAAAAGACTTACCTGTTTTATGTGTGGATTCATGGCCATTTCAGTTACATTCTTTTTGGTCTCACAGAAGATAATAGCCCTCCCTTCAGACCCACTGTAGACTTGAAGGACATCTCCAATAACTGCTGGTCTCTGAGACCAGTGGCACTGGATGGCCAAATGCTTTAAGAAAAGAAAATATCAAATATCTGCTTCATTCAAATTATTGAAAAGATTTCTTTTCTACATTTATTTCTATTTGCTCAAGAATTGGTCTTCCTGGAAGACAATAAGACAATGATACTCCCTGATGCCACTTTAAAACAGCCCTCAACAAGTGAAACAATAGGCAAATTGTAGTACACTTATGCAGTGGAATACTCTTCAGCAGTTAAAAGGAACCAACTACTGATCTGTACAACAATATAGATGAATCTCAAAACATATCCTAGGTGAATGAAGCCTTACAGAAAAAGAGTACACACAATATGATACCATTTATATGAAGTTTTAGAACAGGCAAAACTAATCTATGATGGAAAAAACACAACAGTGGGTTGCCTCTGAAAGGGGAATGGGCAGGGGCAGGGGGAACTTTCTGTGATGATGGTATAGTATTCTTTGTTTTGATAGGGTTTTGGGTTGCACACATACATGAATCTACCAAAATGAAGCAAATGTACACTTAAAATCTTGCATTTTGTTGTATGTAAATCTTATCTTAAAAACTGTAAATATTAGGTGGATGAATCTCAGAAACATTATGCTAAGTCAAAGAAGTCCAACACAAAAAAGCCACATGTTGTAATGATTACATTTATATGAAATATCCAGAAGTAAATCCATAGAGACAGAAAGAAGATTGGTGGCTGCCTGGTTGGCTAGGATAAGGTGGGAATGGACAGTGACTGCTTAATAGCTACAGGATTTCCTTTTCCGGTAACGACGTGTTTTGGAAGTAAATAGAAGCAATGGTTGTATAATACCATGAATGTACTAAATGACTCTGAATTGCACACTTCAAAGTGTTTAATTTTAGCTATATGAATTTTACTTCAACTCAAAAAATTGTAAATATTGAAATCTAGCTAAAGATATGCACACTAAAATACTTATGGGAAGGGAATTCAATGTCAGTCCAATGGTTAGAATTCCACGCTTTCACTGCTGAGGGCAAGAGTTTAATCCCTGAACTAAGATCCTGCAAGCGGCATAGTATAGCCAAAAAACAAGAACAACTTACAGGGAAGTATACAATTTCTGTAATTTGAAGTAAATTAAAAAATCAGATCGATATAAGGGATGAGTAGACAGGCAATAAGCAAATACAGCAAAATATTACTGGCAGAATCTAGCTGATGGGTACATGGGTGTTCACTATAAAATTCTCTCAGCTTTCAGTGTTTGAAAGTCTTCATGATAAAATGCTGAGGAAAAATCTACTGTAACATTTTAAATCTATTCATTTTAACATACTGTATCTCAATAAAATTATTTAAAACAATTAATTATTGAACACATGGAAAACACACCAAGCACAAAGAAGAAAATTAAGAATCATCTGTACCAGGTAAATCAAAGTCTTGCTTCTTCCTCTCCACCTCCCAAAAATAAAAATAAAAAAGCAGGGCTTCCCTGGTGGCTCAGTGGTAAAAAAAAACATGCCTGCCAATGCAGGACACCAGGGTTCAATCCCTGATCCAGGAAGATCCCACATCGAGTGCACCACAACTATTGAGCTTGTGCTCTAGAGCCCCAGAGCTGTAACTACAGAGCTCACGTGCCACGACTACGGAACCTTGCACACCCAGTGCCAGAGTTCTGCAACAAGAGAAGCTGCCACAATGAGAAGCCGCATACCACAACTAGAGAGAAGCCCCCACTTGCTGCAACTAGAGAAAAACCCAGGCAGCAACGATGACCCAGCACAGCTATAAATAAATTTTTAAAATATCAGGTTGGTGCAAAAGTAATAATGGTTTTTGCATTGTTGAAATTTGCCATTTTTGGACTACATTCTAAATGAGGTTATCTTATACATCCTTTTGCTGTGCATTTCTCGCTTTATGGGTTTTTTTTTTTACTAATAACTTATTACTTATATCATACTTATTTTAGACTATGGAAATGATGTTACACAAAAAAGCAAATTCAAGCAACTTTCTTATTTGAGTTCAAAATGGGTCATAAAACAGCAGAGACAACTCACAACATGAACACCACATTCGGCCCAGGAACTGCTAACGAACAGACAGTGTAGTAGTGGTTCAAGTAGTTCTGCAAAGGAGACAAGAGCCCTGAAGATGAGGAGCACAGTGGCTGGCCATGGAAGTTGGCAACAACCAATTGAGAGGATTATCAAACCTGATCCTCTTACAACTGCACAAGATGTTGCCGAAGAACTCAAAAGTTGACCATTCTATAGTTGTTTGGCATTTGAAACAAACTGGAAAGGTAAAAAAGCTTGATAAGTGGATGCTTCATGAGCTGACCAAAAATTTTTTTTAAATCATCATTGTGAAGTGTTGTCTTCTCTTATTTTATGGAACAAACAACGAACCATCTCTCGATCGGATTATGACGTGCAATGAAAAGTGGATTTTACATGACAACCAGTTGACGATCAGCTTGGTAGTTGGACTGAGAAGAAGCTCCAGAGCACTTCCAAAGCCAAACTTGCACCAAAAGATCACAGTCATTGTTTGGTAGTCTGCTGCCCATCTTATCCACTATAGCTTTCTGAATCCTGGCGAAATCATTACATCTGAGAAGTATGCTCAACAAATTGATGAAAAGCACTGAAAACTGAAACACCTGCCACCAGCATTATTCAAAAGATGGGGTCCAATTCTTCTCCATGACAACACCTGACTGCACACTGCATGACCAACACTTCAAAAGTTGAACTATGAAGCTTTGCCTCATTTGCCACATTCACCTGACCTCTTGCCACTGACTACCACTTCTTCAAGCATCTTGACAACTTTTTGTAGGGAAAACGCTTCCACCATCAGCAGGATGAAGAAAATGCTTTCCAAGAGTTCGTTGAATCCCAAAGCATGGATTTTTATGCTATAAGAATAAGCAAACTTATTTCTTGTTGGCAAAAATGTGTTGATTGAAATGGTTCTTATTTTGATTAATAAAGATGTGTCTGAACCTAGTTGTATTGATTTAAAATTCACAGTCCCAAAACATAATTACGTCTGCACCAACCTAGCAAATAAATAAAAATAAAAAGATCCTGAATCTCATCAAGCCTGACAATCTAACCATTAACTCACAGGAATATTAAAGCAGAGGAACATGTTAACTAACACTAGAGTTGCAAATCAACAAAACTGAAACTATGGGAAACTTGAAAGACAATCTTTTATTCAATTAAAAACTGCAAAGAAAAGAAGGGACAGAGGAATCTATATTTAAAAGATTTAATAGATAATTGGATAAAGAAGATATATATGATGGAATATTACTCAGTGATAAATAAGAAAACGAAACCTTGCCATTTTCAACAACATGGATGAATCTAGAAAATGTCAGAGAGAGAGACAAATACTGTATGATCTCACTTATATGTGGAATCCTAAAAAACAAAACAAAAAAAATGAAAACAGAAACATAGATACAAAACACAAAACAGAGGTACTGTTTTGAAGTGCCAAAGTCGGGGGGGACTTGAAACAGGTGACAGGGATTGATAGGTAAAAACTTCCTGTTATAAAATAAATAAGCCAAAGGGATGCAATATACAGCATAAGGAATATGGTCAAAAATATTGCAACAACTGAGTATGGGAACAGATGGTTATCAGATTTCTTGTGGTGACCATTTCATAACATATGCAAATATCAGATCACTAGATCACTATTTAGTACACCTGAAACTAACATAATATTGCACATCAATTATATTTCAATTTTAAAAAAGAAAAAGATATGGTGAGTAAACGTTCAACACAAGAATAAAAAAAAATTAAAACACATATAAACCAGTAGCAATATAAGGATCTTATGTGAATCCATATTCAAACGAACTACTTACCAAAAAAAGGACAACTGGGATAATGTGAACACTAGCTATTTAAAGATATTTTTAAAAATTGGTTTTTTCTACTGTGATGGTAACTTTGTGGGTTTGTTTGTTTTTAAAGAGCTCTTCTTTCCCAGAAGTAATCATTATTATTAGTTTGATGCTTATCCTTCCCACCTATCCACCTATAAATATCTAAAGAATCTATTTAGGACTATTTGTGTATCTTTTAAAATAGTATGATTCTGTACTGAGAATTTTGTAATCTGGTTTTATCACTCAAATTCATTCTTTTTAGCCATTATGTTGTGTTTAAAGATCATACTCTTGTCCATCTGGACTATTTTTATCTACATACACATATATGTACATCTATCAAATGTAAAGGTGACATATGTGATACATACTTGTCAAAAATATTGCAAATATTACCTTAATTCTCTTAAAAAAATATATACTACAAGTTTAAAAATATATATATATATACTACAAGTTTAAATTTTCATAGAGTCAAAATTATAAAGCTTTTCCTTTATGGTGTCTTCTATCTTTATGTCTAGAAAAGCCTTCCCTCCCTGAAATCAAATAATGATCTACAAACTGCTGTAAATTATTTTATGGCTTCATTTTTTTAAATATTGGTGCATACTGTTGGTACAGGGTATGAAATGAGGATCTTTATTCCACCTAAGCTTTAATAAATTATCCCAACACCAGCAAACTGTGAAAAATCACCTCACTTCTCACATTCTACATACTTTAAATCTGTCTCTATGGATATTTGTATCTCTCTCCTGTTAGGACTTGCCTGTTTGCAAACTTTTTCCCCTATTTTACTCTGCTCCTCAGTCTTAGACTATAGAAATACCTAGGCATCTTACTGACTAAGGACCAAAAACAAAAGATTTGGCCTGAATTGGTACCCAAAACATATGTTCAGCTTCAACAAATTTCAAAACACCAACTAAAAGCTAAAATCTATCACAATGGAAAGCTACTTACTTCTACAGTAGTTGCAGCCTTTTGAGTCATTTTCCCAACAAGGTCAACCTGTTCATATCTGGATTTCATGTATTTTTTTGCAACTTTGTATACCCACTGCGGGCAAGTTGCTGAAAAAAGTAAAGTCTGAGGATTGTCTTCAGAATCTTAAATAAACAAAAAGAATTCAAATGCTTTATTTCTTAATATCCCACAAGATAGTCAGCTCTTAAAAATCCCCCCAAACTTCAAAGAAATAATGAAAAATTCAAAACTTGGGGTGAATTTTGAACTTTACTGCAGTTATTAAAACTTTCAACTTTCAAAACTGAGGGAAAATATGAAGAAAACTGAACCGAAGCGGAAGATGTAAATTTAAGAAAGAACAATGAGCAATGAAATCAGTAAAATAAGTCAGTAAAACTACTCCTATAAAATAATACACGTAAGAAAACATGGAAAGCGAAGAAAATGATTATTAAGCATTCTTGTTCAGAAGAAAAGATACCAAATACTTTTAGTTTTGTTAGAACACTGGGGACATGTATTAATATTAAAAATTATAAAATAAACAACTCATAAGCTTTTAGATAAGAGAATAATTGCTAAATGTGCTTATTTTAAATTAGTATATACCAGTTTTGTAGGACTCATGGAGAATGTCTTCAACTTGTTCAGCAAAACCTAAATCTAACATTTGATCCACTTCATCAAGCACAACGTGGCGCAGTTTAGAAAGATCTAATCGGCCGCTCTGCAGATGGTCTTTGATACGACCTGGGGTCCCAACCAAGATGTCAATACCATTTCGAATATGATTAACTGTGAGAGGAGAGAAATATCAGTAATATATAAAATTCAAATATAGATT
Organism: Cervus elaphus; assembly: GCF_910594005.1. Taxonomy (NCBI): domain Eukaryota; kingdom Metazoa; phylum Chordata; class Mammalia; order Artiodactyla; family Cervidae; genus Cervus; species Cervus elaphus. The sequence goes on along the minus strand of NC_057829.1, from coordinate 24,935,711 downwards.
TTCACATCATAGTTTTTTTTTAATTTCAGTAGCAAATGGATCTTTGTGCTACCATCATATATAGTTACTCACTTTGGCTTTGATATGATGTTCCACCATAAAAACATGCCACACTGAGTTTCCTAGTTATATCTTTGAAGTCTTTGGCTACTTGGTTTGCCAGTTCCCTTGTAGGAGCCAAAACAAGTACCTGAGCAAAAGGTTTTAAAAACAAAAAGATAAATTTCTATAGATCTCTAAATTCAAACTGAGACTTTTTAAGAAGCATTTAAAACTAGAAATCTCATCATTAATGTCATAGTATTTAAAGACAGAGCACAAACAATAACAAGGACGGCTTATGTTTATTATATCCTCCTTTATTTCCTTCTGGAGAAGGAAATGGCAACCCACTCCAGTATTCTTGCCTGGAAAATTTCATGGATAGAGGAGCCTGGCAGGCTACAGTCCACGGGATCACAAGACTTGGACACAACTTAGGGACTGAAAACCACCATTACTTCCTTCAGATCTCTTTTCAAAAGTCACTTTCTCAAAAAGATTCCTAACCTTCTTTTCATATCCTCCCAACCCTGATTAACTGTTTCTTTTTAACACTTATACCATATAAAATATTTATATTCTACATATTTGCTCACTGTCTATCTTGCCCACTAAAATGTAAGCTCCATGAATGCAGAGATTTATGTCAGTATGAGCTACTATATTTCCTGGACTTCAAACAGTGCGTGGCACAAAGCAGGTACTCAAAAAATATTTGTTGAATGAATGAATGAATGTCCAACATGTGCCATTTTTTGAAAAGAAATAGTTCAATTTATTTAAATTGCAAGTAGCATATAAAATTGAATTTGTAGCTAGCACCAGAGAATGGAGGGCTTCCCAGGTGGTGCTAGCAGTAAAGAGCCCACCTGCCAATGCAGGAGTTGTGCAGGGATGTGAGTTTGATCCCTGGGTAGGTAAGATCCCCTGGAGAAGGACATGGCAGCCCATTCCAGTAGTCTTGCCTGGAGAATCCCTTGGATAGATGAACCTGGTAGGCTATAGTGCATAGGGTCTCAAAGAGTCAGACACAACTGAAGTGACTTAGCATGTACACACCGGAGAATGGACTTAACTGTTTGGTGTTTAATGAGAAGAGCTTCTTCTACACAGGATTCCAAGAGACTTACTTGTTTTATTAAGCAAATAAAACTCATGCTTCAAACAGGTTATACAGAAATTGATTTACACTTCAATTCCCTTTTTTTATATTTTGAAACTGCAGATTTAACAAAAGGTAGCCATAACCTTTCAATGTACAGGGTCAATTATAATTATGCAAACAACAGTGCTTTACACAATTTCATTTAATCCTCACACACAAAAAACCTATGATGTGGTATTATCTTCCCAATTTTACAAATGAGGAACATGAGCCTTAGAGAAGTTGAGTCTCACCCAAGATCAAATAGCTAGAAGTGACAGAGTTGGAATCTCCAGTAACATCCTTCTAGCATGAAAGTTTTAAAGATAGTGTTGGGATTGTGTCCTATTTCTATTACTCTCAATCTTCCTAATTTCACCTAAGAAACAGAACTCTCTAAAAAAGATCTGTCCTGTTCCAAGACCATTATTATTTAATTACAGTCATATATGTGAATTTACTTTCACACTATTTGGGGATCCCCAGGTGGCTGACCAGGGACTGAACCTGTGACCCCTGCAGTGGAACCCTGGAGTTTTAGCCACTCGATGGCCAGGCAAGTCCCAAAACTGTTTTTTTTTCCCTGCACTTTTATGAATCTGAAAGTGAACACAGGTTCTAAAAAGGCCAAAGTTTAGGCCAAAATTTCACTAGGTCCTCTCTGTTCTTTACTACTGATAATGTTAAGACAGATCTTCAGTATCATTTCTATAATACTCTAAAAGTCAATCAATAAAATAAATATTATTTACTGAATGACCAAATAAATTAATACCTCTAGCAAAATCACTGTTTAAAAGCAAAGGTTAGAAAAAAAAGAAAAAAAGCAAAGGTTAGGACTGAAAAAAGAAGAAATTAGATATGCTGGCTTCAAAACATACAGTTATCAAAGACATCTATGGATCCACAGACATTACATTCATATGCAATAACTCACTTTAGCTTCACTTGAGATTTATCTTAAAAATCAGACTTTTGCTTTAGGCCCCAAATTTTTACTTTATGCCCCAGGAGTAACTTTTCTATCTTTGGGGCACTTGAACTTAAGACCAGTATACTGTTTCTTTCTGGGCCATGCCATGCAGCTTGCAGGACCTTAGTTCCCTGACCAGAGACTGAACCAGGGCCATGGCAGTAGAAGCACCAAGTCCTAACCAATGGACCACCAAGAAATTCCCAAGACCGGTATATTCTTTCTTTCTCTTTCCATTAGAGTAATGTTTAAAACTTTTACTCCCTATAATGGTTACCTTTGGTGAGCGGCTTTTTTTAATTGTCTCTTGATTTCTTTGGAGTCTTTCAATCAAGGGGATGGCAAAAGAGAATGTCTTTCCTGTTCCTGTCCGCGCTTGAGCAATTAAATCTTTTCCTTCATATACAGGACCAAAAGTCTTAACTTGAATAGGAAAGAGATATGTTACCCCTCGACCTGTAAAACGAAATTTCATTGAAATATTTACTTAAGACTAGCATTAAGAAAAAATACATTTATTTGAAATTAACATTTCTGATTCATCAACATGTGCCTAAAGATATACCACCTGGCAACATCTACAACTATTCCTACCCCAAAGAGGAATTATTTAAAAATTGGTCTCAACTTTTAACAAATACATTTAATTCTTTGTTAAAAACTGATCAGAATACCCAAAAAATGATGTAGAAATAACTGCAATTACAAAAGCTATTTCTCTGTTTTGTACATTTTTCTCTGGGTCAGAAAAGGTACAAGAGTTTTCTAAAATCTAGTTTTAGATTTTCAATTGCATATGCATTAAAATTCATTGTACCTTTCAGAAGCTTTATAGTCTCTTCAGAAATAGGGAAATTGGAGAAGGCTCCTTCTTTCTGTTCACGTGTTAGGGTCTGTCAAAATGAAATCAAAGTTCTAATACAGTTCATATCCAACTAGGTATTTAGAATCTTTCATGCATTTACTGCTTTTAGTTTTACTAAAGGAGCTAGCAAATCAATTTCTAGTTAGTACTTGCAAAAACTGGGTAACTTACAAGATAAATTAATGGGAAATTCTTTTAATCTCAAAAGTATCCCTTTAAACATCAAGCTTATTTAATACATTTTCCCATAAAGCATTTAAAAATTATTAACTCAGACATAAAACTTCCTTTAGACATACATTTACTACATAAATCAAAATATAATTCCACTTGACTAAGATATTACAGAAGTTATTCAATAACTCCATATTCACAGATATAGGTAGTATTAATTACAAGATTAACACCAGACTATAAACCAACCTCAAAAGAAACTAAGCAATGAGGAAAGTAAATTGTTTCTAAAAGTTAAGTAAGTTGTTCTATGAATCTAAAAAGCATATTTTAGTTCACTCATACAAGGAAAAGTTCCTATAAGCTTGAAAATTTCTCTAACATATATATACAGGTTATACACATATATATTATAATTTAACATCTATTGAAAACTTTGTATATTAGTCAATGTATATATAAAACAAAGACAATATATCTACTTTATAAACTTTATCATTGGTTGTTTAAAGAAAGTAATTACAAAATCATACACAACAGCAATTTTCAAACCAAGAACCAGATAAAAGATATAATATCAAATGCAAATGTAATCCATTTAAGCAAACCTAAATGCTGTTTTTTTTTAAGATTAAAAGAAAAAAATTTTATTACAAAAATAATACATTTTCATTGCAGAAATTTTAGAAACTACATATTAATAGAAAGACATTTTAAAGTTATCTACAATCTGGTCAGCTAAAACCACATTTGAAACACACACTTGTCCAATCCTTACTCTATGCATATATACATTTTAAAATTAAATAAAATCATATTGCATATACTATTTTGTAATCTGCTTTTTTTTGCATTTAATAAGATAGACTGAATACCTTTTTAACATACTTATGCTCTTTAGAATCAATGCATTCTATTGCAGGAATATAGCAACATATTATTAAACCGATTTGCCTACTATCAGACATTTAAGATGTTTAAATTTTTTGCTATTATCAACATCACTGTGATAAGATACTGATTCCCACAACTCGGCACACCTCATGATTATGTCTTTAGAAAGAAAACTCCTAAAAGTAGAATTCCTGAACTCTAACATAATCTAAACAAAATAATAAAGTTAAGCCTATTATAATACAGAGCAGTATAGCAGGCAAAAATCCCAACACAGCAAGATGTACATTCCACTACTGAGCAACTCAGATTTGCAGGGCCTTCTTTAGATCAACTTTCTAACAGATGTGCTTCCTGACAGACAGCAAACTCACAAACTGCAGGAGACACTGTAAAGCAAGGATTCAACATCTTCTCTCAAAGCTTCCCAAAGATAGCACATTCAGTTCAAATGTATCTAAATTAACAGCAACTATCAGATTTTTTAAATATAAAGAATACTAAATATCAAGTTATTAAGCATCTCAAAGTTGTTTCTTTCTGAAGATCTGAATGATTTACTGACAATTTATAATACCTAGATAAACCCATGAACTCTGCTAGAAGAAGATACAAATTGAATAAATTCAGTGCAAGAAAATACCTACACTAACAGATAGTGATAAAAGCAGTGACCCAGGAATGAAGATTCTATACTAAGCATGTTTTCGATACCTCCCCCCAAAATTAATACCCAGGAGAACAGAGATCTTCAGATCATTTGTATATGTGTCATTTCTGCTTAAAAATAGCAAACAGCTTTAAGACTGAATTACAGTAAGACCTAAAATCACTTAAAGTTGCTATTGTTACAGAAGTACAATAATAATAAGGCAAAATATACAATATCAAGAAGACTTTATGTACCCTGTTTTCAGAAAAGTCAGAATTTAATTAATGAGTACTGGCAAGGACTGAAATAACCACAAGAATACAAGTAGGTGACCATCAATTAGCAATTTGGAAAATCTATTTAGGAACCCAATGTACAGGAAAGATTTAAATTTGACCACCACTCCTTCTCCACCAACCTCTGCACCAAGAAAAAGGTAATATAACGAAAAAAACAAAGGACAAAAGAAAAAAGGCTCAGGTTTCAGCTCTATAGATCCCCCAGTCCAACTGAGAGTATTGGACATTAAGCAGGAAATATTATAGAATCAATTCTAATTAGTCTATAAAAATCAAATTATCCTATATTTCAAGGATAATGTCAAATGCAAAACAAAAAATATCCATACCTCTTCTAGTTTATTATCACTTGATTTATGAGTAGAACTATTTAAAGATGACACTCGCTTTGATTTTTTTTCATGTTCATCAATATCTCCATTTGATAGATCTTTTCTTCTTGGCTTATGAGATTTAGAAAATTCATCTGAAAGTCTATCACATCCTTCCTCGGTGTCACCATTTAGCTTCTCTTTCATTTTAGCTTTTTTGGGTTTGGGAGCATCCAAGTCATCTGTAACACCATTTTCTCTTGTTTCTGATTTCTCATCTGAGTCATAATGGTGCCTTGACTTCCTTCTATCACTCTGTGGAAAAACAAAGAAGCAGTGACAGGAGGGTCACAAGGTCTGCTTTTAAGACTCTAGAGAAGTTAGAGTATGACCCCCCAACCAGCAAAGCTCAATTTATCGCAATCTTAAAAAGTTAGCTGGTAGAATTCTAGACTAGTTGCTATCCATTGTTTTCTGTCTCATCCCAACTCTTGCACTCTTAAGACTTGGCCTCTAGTCCCTCTCTAATCCCATTATAACATTTAAGGGAAACTGAAATAATTCCTTTTCAGTAAAAGAATGAGAACTCAAGACTATAAATTAAAAAGCAGAAATTTCTAATATCTTCAAGAAAGAAATTAAGATTTATTGAGTACCTACCCAGCACTGTGTAAAATGTTTTCAGCTTATCTTGTTTAAATCTTCATAACAACCCTATAAGGGAAGTACAGGTCCATAATCCCTTATCCGAAATTCCGATATCCATAATGCTCTGAAAACCGAAAGTTTTTTTGTAACTTATTTGGAGACAAAACCTTATCTGACCTCAAGTCATTTTGTGGCAAAATTTGACTTCAAAAAACGTAAAACTATTTATAATCTTTATTTATTCCATTCAATATGAATATTCATATTTAACATTAAAGTGTTTGATTATAGGTTGGGGGCCCCAAACTCTACCGAGGTGTTACCCTTTTAAAAATCCCCGGAGTTTTGAATTCCAAAACTAGCCTCAAGGATTTTGGATAAGGGATAGGGAACCTGTATTAGCTTTGCCATTTTACAGACGAGGAAACAAGTTCTCAGATATAAGTAACTTTGCAAAGACCCACATATGGGATTTCCTGCAAATGAAAGTGCTATTTGACTTGAAAGCCCATGCTCTTTTCACATCATGCTTCCTCTCTAAACTCTGATAAACAGAGACCAAAGTATGTAATTTATATAAAACCATGTTTGTTAATACTCCTATGGAAGGACAACTGTATTAATAATCCTAGAAATTTTTTTTGAAGTTTTTAAAATCTGGATAACAGAAAAAAAATTTTTTTGGCTAACAGGACTTAAAAAGGAGGAAAGGAGGTGGCTTTCTGCAACTTTAGTTTTGAAATGCCAAGCTAGTAGCCAGCGTTTTAATATTGGCATACAGCAAGAAATGTTTTGGGAATTCAGCACTTCAAAATTACTTGGTCAAACGTTCAAAATAAATGACATAGTAATGACTTGTCTTGTTAAAAACTACCACCACCAAAATATTTCACCATGATTTACAGTTTTTATACAGAATACACTTTCACGTACAAGTTTCTCATCCATAAAATAAAAGTTGCTATGAAAAATGAGTAACATATATGAAAATGCTTTGTAAACATTAGAGCTTTACGTTAATACAAGCTATACAGTTATATGTTACATCATTTGATCTTTAGTTAACTGAACTAGCCCACATCTCATCAAACCAATAGGTTCTATAGAAAAACAAGATTATTTATAGACCCAGCCTTGGGGTTTCAATTGCTCCTGGGCCCAGCACTTCAGGGAGATGAAGCAAGGTAAAATTAGACCTGAAGGTCCAAGCCCAGCAAAATCACAAGGTGATGAAATACATTGTTCCATATCAGATCCACCGTGCTCAACATTCTCCACTTTCTTGGCTTCCAAAACACAATATCCCCTCTTTACTCTCTTACCTCTATCTTCTTCGATGTTTCCTCTTTCTCCTTTTGTGGACGCTTAAGTCTCTGTTCTTTATGTACACTTTCATACCATTTTCATGGCTTCAACATACATTTCCAGGCTTCCTTCCTAACCTGCACCCCAATTCTGAGAACCTAAGGCCCAGCTCCGTATCTCAACATATCCAAACCCAGTTACCTTCATCTCAACGCCAGACCACTATGTGAATGCTCTATTTCTATTAGTTGGTACTCTAATCTGTTTCCAAATCTTTCATTATCTTTCATAACTAAAGGAAAATCAATGAGTACATCTGGAGAAACTACAATGTGAAAACTACCAATTTACAAAGATAAAGTGAAATGCAAGCATGGGCAAAGATATGGTAATTTCCCTCAAGAATCTTTGGGAAATTTGGGGGAAGGATACACATAGGAAGAATAAGCTAACTTTACAAGGAAGTGCATAATAAATGCTAATCAAATTATAAGACCAGCACTGGAACAAGACTTTAAGGGGGAATGAGATTACTGTACGTGTACACTGGAATGGTTGTAACAGACACAAACTGAACTTTGACATATGGACAGGATATGGATGCAAAACGAGGGACAAGTATTTTTGGAGGAGCAAAAACTAAAATAACTGCTTGATGATTTCACTTACAGGAGTTATCTAGAGTAGTCAAATGCATAGAGACAGAGAGGAGAATGGTAGATGCCAAAGGTTGGGGAGACAGGGCAACTGAGGAGGTTGATGTTTAATGGGCACAGAGCTTCAGTTTGGGAGAATGAAAAGTTTTGGAGATCAATGAAGATGATGTCTGCAAACAAATGTGACTGTACTTACTGCTACAAAACTATATACTTTAAAACAATTAGGGATCTCCCTGGTGGTCCAGTTGCTAAGACTCAATGCTCTCAACACAAAGGACCTTGGCTCAATTCCTGGTTGGGAAACTAGATCCCACATGCCAGGGCAGCCAAAAATAATTAATTTTAAAAAGTAAATGTAAATTTTATGGTACGTGTATTTTGCCACAATAAAAAATAAATAAATAAATAATTGCTTGGCTGGAATGGCAAGTCTACCTTGTAGACAAGGTCAGAAGGGCAGGGTCGGCTTTCTGGAGCTATGCAGAATATTTTCATTCTTTGGTCAAGTGTCAGGCTTCAAATACTGCTTCCTTACCCTCCAAAGCACTGTTTCCTTTTCTCTAAGTCTCTTGAGAAGTGGGGCGGGAAGTCTCTGCAACTCTTCTAACAGACTCCTTGAGGGCAGGGACTTTCTTGGTGCCCAGCAAAGAGTCTGGTATAAATTAGGCTCAATAAATATTTGTGAATTGAATGAGAACACTAAGAGAAAAGACTATTAATAATAATAGTAATAACAACAAGAGTAATAATAATAACCCACATGATCTCCATCAGCCAAATCCTGGCAATGTTGGCTGTTAACACTTTTCCTCAATCCTCTACTGACCCGTTATCGAGGTTTGTAAAGCTAAGATCGCTTTCCCCAAGATTCTCGCATACAGGACAGGATGACGGAGAAGTTACACATATTCAAGGCAATCGTTTTTCTTAAATCATCTTCTAAGACGGCCAACGAGAACCAAACGACAGGCCTCGCTGCTTAAGAAGAGGAAAGAATTGACTCCGCGATGAGAACTTGAGTCTGCCCATCTCTTAGGCGCCGACGGGAAGGACTGGGGGACCACGGGAGGCTGGGCCAAAGCCCAGTGCTGCCCTTCTCCGGCTGGGGATGTGGAGGTTGGAATGGTTCCAGAGCGACCTCCCAGGAACGAGGCCGGCGCGAGGAGAGGCCCTCGGATGCTCCGGCCCGGTTGGTGACAGACCATCAGGGAGACTTCCCTCCCCGCCCAAGCCGGCACTGCCCAGGAGGCGCGGCCCATCCTCAGCGCACCTTTTGCCTCTCCTTCCTCTGGCTCTCGGTCTCCTCCAAGGGTGCCTCCAGCTCCATAATGTCCCCCCAGAGGAGTTTCCCAGGCATCATTCGCCTCCACCGCTTGCTGCCGCCTCCCCCTGGGCACGGTGGCCACAACCACCTACGGGCAGCGACAGCGTGAAAGGAAGCGGGGGCTGGACGGCCTCCCGGCCAAGGCCGTGCGTCACTTCCGGAACACGCATCGCACGGCGGGGGAAAATAATCCCGGATACTCCCAGTTTAAACTCCTTCCTTGCGACGCCGTCTCCCAGCCAATCAATGCGAAGAGTCTCGACTGACCCACCCTTATTCTGAAATGATTGGCTTCTAGAGTAAAACCCTGGCCAATCGCCATAAAGGATACGCAAACTGATTAGCATAAAATGTTCGGCATTTTTTTTTTTCCCCGCTTTCTCTCCCCCTCCCCAACTTGGAACAACTCCTCGCAGCACAGCGGAGATGATTTGGAGCTTCCCAGCGTGCAGTGCAAGCTTTGGGGAGAACCCCAACAGCGGTGGAGTGTGGCTCACAGGCGCGACTGGCTGGAAGGAGGACATGCCCCTGCGAGAGCTAAGCGAACGCCACGCGTCGCGTTGCTTTTCGCCGCCGGAAGCTGCCAGCCTCGGCCCCGCCCATTGCGGAATGAGGCGTTAACGTCTAACGGCTACGCGCGAAGCCAGCCCCTAGCGTTGATGGGAAGGGGCGTCGTGGGGTCCCCGTAGGTGGGCTTGGAGTGAAGGCCAGGGCAGAACAACCTTCCCGCAAGGTTTTAGTTGTGAGGTTAATCCTTTGTTCATTTTAGGGCCTTCCCACCTTACCCATTTGACATTAGAGGAAACTAACCCCCTAAGGGGCTCCCTGGTGGTTCAGTCGGTGAAGAATCCGTCTGCAATGCGGGAGACCGGGATTCGATCCCTGGGTTGGGAAGGTCCCCTGGAGGAGGGCATGGCAACCCACTCCAGTATTTTTGCTTGGAGAATACTGATGGATAGAGGAGCCTGGCGGCTGCAGTCCATGTATCACAAATAGTGGGACACGACCGAACGACTAAGCATACAACCCCCTAAGAGGGATTAATTTGGCTTAAGTCACACTATCAGTGGCACAGTGGGGACTAGAGAGCTTATCTCCTGAATCCCAGATCTTTGCTTTCTCTGCCACACCAATCTGAAAGCTTTGAGTTTACCAAAACGTTTTGGGAAAGATGTTCCCATGAAACAGAATGAATAATAGGGAAAATCTGGAGAAATCTAGGAAAGAAACAAGCCTAAAATGTCTTCCACAGTTTTATGTATTTGCAATGGATAAAAGGATTTTACTTATGGGGAGTAACTGACCGTGAGTTACAACCTTGAACAAAAGTGGAAACCTTTTGATAATACAAAGGGCTAACTCTTTGGCATATACCTTTTCTTACATCACTGGTGCTAGCTTGTTTTTTACTTTCTTTTTATCTTCATGAGCTTATCAACCTAGCTACTCTTGAGTGGAGAAAAGACAAATTGAGATGTAGGTGGAGGGGCACTCACAAACCTTTTGACAATGTCTAGCACACCAGCTTTTTAACATGAGTATCAAATTTAAGTCTTTGCAACATTTCAATTTGCTACATTTCGGCGAAGAGTTGGACAAGACTGGGCATCTGAACTGACACGTCCTAGAGTTTGATTATTCGTCCTGAATAGCTGAAACCCCAAAGATAAATCTGTGATTGCTACAGGTCTTCTGTATAATTATGGGTTGGCCTGAAATCAGGGGCTATATGTTTATCTAAAGTGACCTTATGGATTCAGTAATGTGAACTGAACAACCAATGGGTTATTCAGTTGATGGTGAAAAAATGCTTCTCTCTCCCTAAATTATAATAGCTATGCATCTCTAGTGCTTTTCTAAAACCTTTATGTCCCACTCTCACACCCACTCCCAGATCTACCACTGTGAAGTCTTTGTAGCCCTACAACAAGGTGTGATGTGCATAGAAACACAGGAGTGGATGTGACTAAGAATGTCACATGTACAAAATTGGGATAACCCTAGGAATAGCTGTTACTGTGTTATGGTTGAAAATCAAATACAGATAAAGTAAGTCTTTAGCACCTCAACTATTATTGGCATTAATTGTTATGTTGGAGGTCATACAACAGGTCTGAAAAAGGACTAGACTGTTCGAGACTCCCTAAGCAAGAGACTAATAAGTATATTAGTATTTTTTAGAATGACCTTCTATGATTTGGGACACTTTACAAACCCTACCATTCTAAGCGCTAAACTCATTGAATCAAAACTCTGACTGCTGTCTATGTCAGGTAGAGAGGGCAACTGTGGGGAAATTAAACTGAGTCATAAATAACTTGACCAAAGTGTGGCTTAGCTGAAAAAAATTGGGAGTACCACTACATATGTGTTCTCAGTGGGCATCAAATGAAAATGTTAGGAATGGAGATGACGGAATGGATAATTCTTTTTTTCATATTTGGTCCCTGTAAGTCTCAAAAGATTTATACAGATGATGAAATTTATTGGGGGGAACACCAAGGGGGTAGAATGAATAAAATGTACAAGTAACTCAAAACGTAGTATTACTAGAACATCTTTGTTTTCCAAATATTTTGCCAGAGTTCCTGATACAATTTCTCAAAATTTAAGAGTTGGAGTGCCTCATCTGTTGCTCTGTTGTAACATTCCATAAGATTTTCCTTGCCTTGGTTTTGGCTCATTAAACTCTATAAAAACAAGATGTTTATAAACTTGCCTCTCTCTCTGGTCTTTCTCAAACCTTAGTGGGCTAGATTTTTATTTTTATTTCATAGTTAGAAAGTAGAGGGTAAAAAGAACCATTTGCCATCTTCATGTCAAGATTATGTGAGAATTGAACCACCATTTTAAAATGTTAGGACATGGAAATCGTTTAAGGGGCAGATACAAATGGATCAAGAGATGTTGAAGGCAGAGGTTGAAGAGAGTACTAAGAAGTAAGAATATGAAAGAGGGAAGAACAGAAAAGGTGGTTTCTACCATTGCTAGCCACATGACCTTGGCCAACTGTAAAACCTGGTTTTTTGTTAGTAAAGTAGGGGCAAAATGCCTTTCCTGCTGATAGTTCAAGGAATTGGGGGGATCCCCTGATATAACAATACAACAGAGATGATGTACAGAGGTACTTCTATTTCTTTTAGCTTCAGGTTTTGACATTGTTGGCAAGGAGACAGCTTTGAACATATTTATTTAGCACATGTATACTTATATATGTATCTAGCTCATAATTCAAATTATTTGGGAAAGCTTTTTATTTTTTTTTTTGTTTTGTTTTCTTTGTTTTTGGGAAAGCTTTTTAAAGGTTTAACCTATGGAAGAAGGTCTGTTTCTTTAGTCAATTACTTTGTAGAAGCTTTAAATCAAACTTTCAATCAAACTGAGTAGTCACTCAGTTTCTTCAGAAGAGGGCACCATTCCCCAAGAAATGGAATAGCTACTGCTAACCCACTGCAATGCCAGAGACCACGGTTCAATTCCTGGGTCGGGAAGATCAGCTGGAGAAGGGATAGACTACCCACTCCAGTATTCTTGGGCTTCCCTAGTGGCTCAGCTGGTAAAGAATCCATCTGCAATGCGGGGAGACCTGGGTTCAATCCCTGGGTTGGGAAGATCCCCTGGAGAAGGGAATGGTTACCCACTCCAGTATCCTGGCCTGGAGAATCCTGTGGACTGGATAGGCCATGCGGTCACAAAGCACAGCTGTGACTTTCACCTTCACCACTGAAAAGGGAACACATTTCTAAGATTTCAAGTGAGACAAGGATCTGTAGAGGTCAGCAAGATAGTCATGAGTTTCTTTTTGATGTATCCTTGGGCCATTCTTGTTTCATGACTCTCATGTCTCACCCACACTCCTTTTAGGCATTAGTCTGTCTTCCCCCTTCCTTAAAAGCTTTCTCAGGTAACTGTAGGATGGATTCTCAAAATACAGTTGATCCCAGTTTTTTCCCTGCTACTGCTCTTTCTACTCTTCCTCATGGAGCTGACACTGTGAAATATTCTGTCTGCTAAGCTGCATTTAGTAATAATTGATTCATGATTATTCTAATATAAGAATAAGATACAAATGAAGCTTAACAATGTCACACCAGCATGTGATAGGGTTGCATTACTGAGCAGGTATAATTTTAGCCACTGGCAAAGAAACTGATATTTCAGTTAGCAAGGAGTTAGGCAAAGGGTATGTATGGTTCCTGTTAGGATTATTTAAATATTGAAAATTGTTTACAGAAGCCAGCTACTCTGAGGATTCCAAGGGATCTGAGATCCCAGATGAAAGAGGAGGAAGAACATGATCTCACATTATATGACAAGCCACAATAAGCCCATGCTTTGCATGTTTTATTCCTATGTATAGCATAAGGAATTAACTGAAAACTTGTTAGCCAGAAGCATAATACCATATTCCCCCAGGAATATCTGGATTTTGCTTAATGATACTTTTCTATAATCTTAAAGGACTGAATCTCTAAATGGAGGATTTCCAGACAGCCTTACAAAAACAAGAGACCTCCATAGTAGGCCATGTAAGGATGAGTTTTGTGAATAAATGTACAAAAATGCACACATATATTTGTAACAATATTAGGTGCCTCCTGCTTTGGGCACTTTAAATAGATTCTTCTCGAATCTTACAATTCTTGTAAGGTATATATCATTACTATCTTCCTTTACAGATGAGAAAAAATGAATTAGAGAAGCTTGGTAACTTTCTCCATCAGACAGCTATGAAGGATTGGAATTACAATTTAAACTTATCTGACTCCTAAACTCAGGTCACCGATGCTGTTTCAAGAGAACAGTTTTCTCTCAGCAAACAGAAGTGGGAAAGAAAATCATTAAGCAGAATTTCCACACACAAAAATTAATAATGGGAAAAGAATTCAAGTCACCCATTGTAGAGAATAATCTCCCAAACAAGAATTTAAGAACATATACACTCGTCTTTAGTATCTGTGGTCATATGTTGTGTTTTACAGAAAGGAGGTTTACTGGTTTCATAATGGGCTTCATTTAATACATTTAGAGAGTATCAAATGTATCTGACAAAACTAGATAGATTTCATTGGTCCCTAGATGTGGCCAGAGTCACAAAAGACTTTGGATCCCCCACTGTATTAAGAAAATTGTCCAGGTCCAAGATCACAGAAGAGTAGTTGGTACTCCTTTTACCAAGGATTGGTAGGGAAAGTGCAGACATGGAGACCTGGATGCAGTACTTGGGAATTGTGAGTGAGTTCAATATTTCACAAGATCTTCAGTGACTCTTTTTTCCCCCTTTTTTAAAAAACTGGATATATTTTTATATAATCCGCACTACTGTTGGAAAGAATCTTCAAAATCGTCTAGTTCTATCATACTTTTAAGAAAAGTACTGGAAATACCTCTACAACATACCCATCAAGGGATCATGAAGCCTCTGCTTGAATGTCCTAAAGGGTGGGAAGTCCATTTGTTTACAGAGTTGCCTACTTCATCTTCAGATAGTTTTATCTAATAAGTTCTTCATAATGAGCTGAGATTTTTTTCTCTTAACTTCCATTCACTGGTGCTGACTCCAAGCTGGAGTAAGACCCCCTAAATCTTTGCCTCCCCCACAGGGCTTTTCTATCCAGATAACCTTTGGTACTTTGCCCAGGGTTTTTTAATATCCCAGTGACCACAGTTAATCTTGGAATGCCATGGTAGATTGGTCAGAGCCACGAAAACCAACTGTCAGGAGTGAGTGGTCCAACCACAGTGAAACAGGGGCGCATCTGATATCAGGTCTTCTGCACTCTCACAGGGCCTGGAGGCAGCTCGCCATAGTGCTGAGCTTCATCATTCTGGCCTTCACTGTTACCTGGATGGTGAGAGCTGGAAAGTATTCTCTATTCAATCATCCTTGAGCTCTAAGGCTTTTGATAATTTTTAGAAACCTCTTAGAAGAAACATCCCCTCACCTGTAAGTCAGTATTACTACCTACCAAACATGCTGAAACCAGTCTTGACTGCTCCATGTGTTTCCTAAACCCAAAAGAACTGACCTACTACTTGGTCTGAAAAGACCTGACAGAAAAAATTCTGGTGAGGCTATGTAGGTCTTATATGATGAACAAAAAAGATATCAGCCATCTTCCATCTTTTCTCTAAATCTCTTAATTCAGAACCTCCCTTTTACTCACAAGCCATCCTGCTTCCCTTCTATCTCCACCACTGAGAACATCCTGACTTCTCAAAGCCATTTTATGGAGAGCCTCAAACATGGGGAGAAGCCAGAGAAACAGTTGAGCCATATGCCTGCTGCCACAGGTATTTTGGATATTGTCATTCAGTTACAGTGTAGAGCCATTTCCTCATGTTAAAGCTGGTCACAAAGAATATCCTTGGCAGCAATGATTGGATAGAAGGAATTCTTGTTGCAAAGTACCAGTACCCAGTACATCTATATAAATTCTTTCTGATGATAAAAGACTTTAGTTGCAAACAAAGTATCTATGCACCGGAAACACTATTTTCTAGAGTTAAGTGTTGAAATCTGGTGAGATCCGCTTACCGTAAATACTCAGCATTGATGTGAGTACAGAAATTCACTACTGGGTAGTAAATTAGCATCTTATGTATTTGAAAAACTAATAAATGTCTGTCTGATAGTCAAGTTAATTACATTTAATTAGGAGAGCAATTATTCCATGTTTTTTATTATAAACTATGTCCCCAATAAATTTATAATAAGCTTCAAAAAAATCAATGTCAAAAAAGGAAAAAAGCCAGCTAACTACAACAAAATATGTAATGGGATTAATAACATATATGTTTGGCTTTAGAGAATTCTTATAAACTCAATTGATTAAAACACTATATATTAATGCTGTACATTTTTATGAGTTTCAAAAACAATAAGAATTAAACATTTATCACTGGAGTTAGTTGTAGTAAGGAACTGGATGTAAGTGTTTGACTGCTCTTTGTGCCTTCAAAGTTCTGCAGTAAATTTTGTCTTCTTTTTAGTCCATCCAAAATGATTGAATTATTAGATGCCAGACTCTGTGTCCTAGAGATATTAAAAATAACAGAATTATTGCCTTTAAAAGGATTTCTAACCAAGGCATTATATCTTCATTTATTACTCTTTGAAGCAGTACATTTACTAACAGGAACTAACTTATCAAGTAAGTTAACCTTTAAAACTCTAAAGTGCTCTTTACATTTTAAAGGATTTCCAAAAGCAATTCAATTATTTGACAGCTGCTTTCTAAGAAGTTCACATTTTCTAAACATCTGTTCTTAGACCTAGTATCAAGTATATTCTAGTCAGAAATAGTAAGTTCCCTGAAAAACTCTTCTATATAACTGCAGTGACCAATATCTTCTTGTGTAATTTGTTTCTTTTTTGAAAAGTCATATGGTAGAGAAAAGCCAACTATAATATTTTTCATATTGACAATGATTCTCTCCTAAGAGCTGTATGCTATGTTAGTCCCTTATTCAACATACCTGCCTTGCTTTAGCCAACTCACATTATTGGTTTGGCATTTTGCTTTTGACAGTCCCTTCTCCCACCTTGCCTCTTCTCCCTCTCTTGTCTATTACATCGAGATATCTCAAAAATGTGTCTTTCCCACACATCACTCTTAATTCCACATCTCTTTGGCAGTTATGAAGAGTTTGCACTTTGGTGTTTGTTCATTTGTTGGCCTTTTCGACTAAGTTGTAAGCTTCCTACAGGCAGCAACAACATCTTGTTCATCTTTGTCTCCCTAATCCTCATAACAATTATAGCACACAGTTGATGTCCAAATGTTATTTCCCCTCTCTTTTTCTATAAGTGTCTTTAATGATTATAGTTTTAATAAGTCTTTCCAGAAAACCACATTATAAGCAGATCAATACGTTCAGACAGAAGTGTTATAAATACACCAAATATAAAAAGGATCTTTAAAATATCTAGATGTTAGAGTGATTATGGGTGTCTTTTAAAAATAATTTCAGGGACTTCCCTGGAGGTCTATTCCTAGTTCAATGCTGGTTCAGTTTCTGGTCAGAGAGCTTAGATCCCACATTCTCCATGACAAGGCCACAAAGAAAGAAAAAAAATACTTTTCAGTATTTCTCAAATATTCTATTATGACCAAATTATATTTATACTCTGAGCAATGTTATTTAAACAAATTGGTTTGGAAAAGATTAGTGGAAAATAGCTACATCTCTATCTCATATTGTATAGAACCAGGAATGTAAGTGAAAATTTCCAACCAAGTACTTCAGGAAGTGCTTGGTTTATGGTAGTTCCTTTCTATCTTTAGAAATAACTCAAGATTTTAGTAGTGGAACAGTGGAACAGTCAAATCTTGGTTCAGATTAAAAATGAATTCTATCCTATTGTGTAAGAGTTTCATTATAACTTCATATAATTGATTCAGTAAAGGCTGGCAGAACTGCATTATTATAAAAAGTTTATGCAGGAGTGTCCCACTAGATAACTCAATATGCCCTTGATTTTAATAATTCCTGTGGTTTAGTGGCTAGTCACTTATATGTGCACTTACCGTGGAGAATCTATTCCACTATCTCCTGTCAGGCTCTGATTTTCTGTTCCTTCCAAGTGACTGTGTTCAGGTTGGACATCCTGAGCCAACGCTGGCATATGTGAAGTGTTGAAGAGTTCCAACTTGTGTGTGAACTGTTTTCTCATTTCCTGACTCTGAGCAGTTTGACTCCAGCTAACTGGTTTCTTTCCTGTGTCATCAACGGAGCCTCGTAGGGCTTCGGCCTCAGAAGTGGCTTTCCCTGTGCTGTAGTAATCAAATATACTTCCATCGTCAGGCGCTGAGGCCTGTACACATTCAGCTACACTGGGTTCCTCCTCATAGTTAAAACCAGACTGGATTCCTAAATTGAAGATACAGTTTTCAGCAGAAAGGTTGGGTTTTTGGCTTTCACTGGGGTAAGTGAGCGTGTAATGTTCATTTCCTTTAAGCACCTGAGGCTCAAACCTCTGTATGTTGCTGTCATACTCAGTCAGAGACCTTCCAGTCACCTTCTGTTTTCCTAAGTGATTCCACTTGTTTCCCTCTGGAAAGGAAAACTGAATGTGGTCAGGCAGCATCTGAATTAAGTCATCATTCTCAGAAAAGTCATCCTCATCCAGATAGAGTGAACTGCAGGCCCCATCTTCATCTTCCACTTCATTCTGATACAAGGCCTGGTCATCATCAGAAAGCCCTTCATTTTCTAGACACACAGTCTGTGCTTCTTGGACACATGCCTTTCCCATCAGAGTTTCTTTAGAGTCTCGGTCTTGTCTCTCAGTTTGTCTCAAATGTTTTGCACCAATTGGGTAATCCAAAAGACCAAGATTTTGGAACTGGTATATTGTATTGTCAACTAATCTATAAGCAGAGGATGCTTGGTCTAAAGAAGAGGACCTTCCAGATGGCAGGACATGCTGTGTTTCTTCTGTCTCTTCTAATGTGTCAAAATGAGAATAACTCTTCCTTGAGACTTCAGGGATTGCCTCATTTTCTCCACCATACACATCGCATCTCAACATGCTTTCCCTGAAGGAACAGCATTTACTACCATTTTGTAAAACATTACATTGAGAGTAATTTAAGAGGTGGTCTCTAAAATCATCGCTGATAGATTTGACAGTAGAGTGATTCACATAAGCGGATTCTTCTCTCAGTATATCATTACACTGTTCACCATAAAGCTGTTTGGCTTCACTCTCAAAGATTCTTGAGGAAACCAAAGACCTTGACCTTTCGAAAGGCTTTCCCTTTGGTCCAGTCTGACTGGGTTCCAAGTCACTGGTCTTCTGGATGCTGTGCGCTTTGGTTATTGGGCTCCCTCGGGGAGCCAAACCCTGGAAAGGATTACTGATTCGCTTTTTGTAAATCAAATGGGGACCCAGTGCTGATGGATTCTCACCAAGTGGTTTCTGAAGTACTGCTTCACTTGGGCTTTTAATACTGGAGGTAGGCTGTGTAGCAGGGAGCTTGGGGTGTTTCTCCAGTCTGACATTTCCCGGCTGAGGCCCACTTCCCTGACCCCTGGCTTTGTGTCTGTCCCTATGCGAATGGCCCTGCCTTCGAGGTTTTACAGACCAGCCCTGTCTTTTCTTAACTCCCACTTTTGAAGAATACTTATGTCTCAGTGTCGGCATATCGGTGGATGTACCCTGGCTATTATTTTTTTTTCGTTCTTCATACTTTTGCATTAGGACAGTATGTCTGATTAAGTTGTCAACAGTTAGAATGGGATTAATTCGTTTGATTATCTCATGTTCGATGTCTCGAGGGATATTGTCCATGTTATCTTCATCTCGGACGGGCCATTCTTCTGGTGGGAACTGGGCAGAGAAACTGCTGTGTTGTATTCTGGACTTCTCCTTTCTGGATGTGTTGCGCCAGAAGAGGTTGAAGCCAAACTTCTTGGCTTTTTCTCTGTCTTTTGTGTGTGGTAAAGGTTTGATACTCTCACAGACGTGACTCTCCTCAGACACTGAAACTGCTTGATTGTGTGCCAAAGATTTGGATTCCACAAGACCTTTCTGCCCTTTGCTAGTTACTTCTGCAGCAGCTGGTGATTCCTGTACATCCTGAGTGCATACATCATGGAAACACCGGCAGGAGTGACAATGGGAAATGAGGGCTGCATTTTCTTTGGCTAACTCTGCACAGCTGTCCACGTTCACCAGATATGTAATGGAAGTTGGCATCTGGGAATTTTCATCTGACAGAACTCTCTTGTTTTCTTGGGGGGTTGTACTTGTGATGAAGTAAGTCTGAGGAGTAACTATGAAGTATCCTTCTCCAGTATGATAAATCTTCCTTTCTTTAATGAGAGTTCCCAGAGTGGTATAAAGAATATCTCGAGATGGAATTGCAATGCCTAAAACAAACAAGAATTTTTACCCTGATAGATTTGGAATAAGAAATATTTTTAATGAGTGAACCAATTAATATATGTAATTAAAATGTCAAAAAAGCATTAAAAATAATGAGAGTTCAACTGAATAATAGGAATATAAGTTGGTCTACACAAAGATATATGGGTAGGTTACCAGTTAAGTAGAGGAAAAAAAGTGAGTTCACTCAAACACAAACCCCAAGTTAAATGATCTCATTACAAATTTAAATTTTGATTAAGGAAAGCCTTCTTGAGAGCAAACACAGAAGTTTTTGAAAACCACGGTCTCATAGCTTAAATCTTAGTAAGAATCCAAAGAAAAAATGAAAATCAGTCTGTGCTTGGGTAAGGGCAAACTACCTAACACCTGGATTATGGTAGTTTTTCAAATAAGGAAGGTAACAATTTTAAAGAAATTCTCTTTCTAAATAGCAGGGTTCAAAATTATATTTAGATTGTGAAAACAATGTTTAAAGATGTAACACTGGAAGAAAATTCATCAGTATGTTAATATTGGTTTCCTTGGAGTGTGTGCTCAGTCCCTCAGTCATGTCTGATTCCTTATGACCCTATGGACTACAGCCTGGCAGACCGCTCTGTATATGGGACTATCCAGGCAAGAATACTGGAATGGATTGCCATGCCCTCTTTCTCCAGGTGGTCTTCCCAACCCAGGGACCAAACCCTATCTCTTATGTCTCCTGTATTGGCAGGAGAATTCTTTACTACTAGCACCACCTGGGAAGCCCTTTGTTTGAGCAGTGATACTATAAGTGATTACCTTTCTATATTTTCTGGACTTTTCTACAATATGCATATTTTATAATGGAAAAATAAAAAATACTCTTGTGTAACCATGCATTTGGGATATCATGCAGCTGTGAAAAGAATGAGATTGATATATGCTTCAACAGAAAGACATCAAAAATCTGTCTTTAACTTTAAAAAGGAAAGATGTACAAAGAATGTGTATATGTGCATGCTCAGTGGCTCAGTCGTGTCCAATTCTTGGTGACCCCATGGACTGTAGCCCACCAGGTTCCTCTGTCCATGGGATTTTCCAGGCAAGAATACTGGAGTGGGTTGCCATTTCCTTCTCCAGGGGATCTTCCCAGCCTCAGGGATTGAATCCTGCATCTTGCATCTCCTGGGTTGGCCCACAGATTCTTTACCACTGTGCTACCTGGGAAGCCCAGAAAGAAAGTATACAATGATCCAATTTGTTGCTTTAAAAGGATACATATATTCAAATACAATGTATGAATAGCCCATGAGAAACTATAAACAATAGAAGTTTGTCACCAATGGGAACTGGCAATTTAAGAATAGGCAGGGACCTCTGTGGTAGATATTAAGACTACAATTCCACTGCAAGGGGCATAGGTTCGATCCCTGGTTGAGGAACTAAAATCCCATATACTGCAGAGCACAGTAAAAAAAAAAAAAAAAAAAAAAATAGGAGGCATGGGGAGAAGATGAATATTTCATTTTTTTGCTTTGCCCTCCTTTCTACAGAGTCTGACTTAATTAAATTACTACCATAAACATTATTTTTGAAAAAGTTCATCCAGAAGATAAAAAAAATACTCATAAATTTGCCGATGCAGATCTTTTTCTGACAGGGCTCTAATATAAGTTTCTATAATAGAAAAGAAAATGGGAATTCCCTGCTGGTACAGTGGATAAGAATCCGTATTCTGATGAAGGGGACACAGGTTCAATCCCTGGCCCAGGAAGAGTCCACGTGCCTTGGAGCAACTAAGCCTGTGAGTGGCAACTACTTGAGCCCATGCGCTGCAACTACTGAAGCCAGAGCACCTGGAGCCTGTGCTGTGAAACAAGAGAAGCCATCAAAATTAGAAGCCCACACACCGTAACGAAGAGTAGAAGCCTCTGTTTTCTGCAACTAGAGAAAGCCCAAGCATAGCAACAAAGACTCAGCACAGCCAAAAATTAATTTTTAAAAAAATCCTTAAAAGAAAAAAATTGTATATTGCCCAGTTTATGTGTTTAAGATGATTTATAAATAGAAAACAAACACACGCAATGAACTAATAGAGAAAAACTTCTTACTCTACCTGGGTAATGTTTCATCAAATGTTCCAACAGTGATTCTTGTGTTACTACAATCTGATTAGCATTCATATCAGATATAGCACAGCAGAGAACTTCAGCCAAAGGTATAAACTGAGATTGAGCTATTGGATTCATTTGCACTGGAAAGACATCACCTAAATTGGAGATTGGAAAATAAAAAAAGTGATAAATTTGATACAGCATATAAAATATTTGAAATTAGTTAATCAAGAATAAAGACTGAATATCAGGTGGAACTGCTATTCTTTCATCAGTCTTTACTCAGTCTGTGAACATTATATACACAATGATAAAAACGACAGAAAAAAATGGCTTACTTTAAGATCTCTACTTTTAAGAAGTCTGTGATATTTGTCACTACTTTATAAGCAAGAGATAATAAGTTTCCATAAAAAAGCTCAAAGTGCTACTGGAGTTCAGGTCAGACAATGCTTATATGGCAATTCACATCTTTCAAAGCATTTTTTCATATTAGCTATCAGAGATAAGCACAGATGGAAGTATTTCTTTATTTAATATATATATAGCCATAAAAAGCTCAGTAATTGTGCCAGTCGTTGTTGTTGTTCAGTCACCAAGTTGTGTCTGACTCTTTGGGACCCCATGAACTGCAGCACACCAGGCTTCCCTGTCCTGCACTATCTACCAGAGTTTGCTCAAACTCATGTCCATTGACTAGGTGGACATGACATCCAACCATCTCATCCTCTGTTGCCTCTTTCTCCTTCTGCACTCAGTCTTTCCCAGCAATCAGGGTTTTTCCAGTGAGGCAGCTCTTTGCATCAAGTGGCCAAAGTATTGGAGCTTCAGCTTCAGCACCAGTCCTTCCAATGAATATTCAGGGTTGATTTCCTTTAAGGTTGACAGATTTGATCTCCTTGCTGTCCAAAGAACACTCAAGAGTCTTCTCTAGTACCACAATTTGAAAGCATCAAATTATTCAGTGCTCACTCAGCCTTCTTTATGATCCAACTCTCATATCCGTAAATGTCTCCTGGAAAAACCATAGCTTTGACTAGATGGAGCTTTGTCAGCAAAGTGATATCTCTGTTTTTTAATACACTGTCTAGGTTTGTCATGGCTTTCCTTCCAAAGAGCAAGTATCTTTTAATTTCATGGCTGCAGTCACCATCTGCAGCCCAAGAAAATAGTCTTTCACTGTTTCCATTGTTTCCCCCATCTATTTGCCATGAAGTGATGGGACTGGATGCCATGATCTTAGTTTTTTGAATGTTGAGTTTTAAGCCAGCTTTTTCACCCTCCTCTTTCACCTTCATCAAGAGGCTCTTTAGTTCCTCTTCACTTTCTGCCATTAGGGTGGTCATCTGCATATCTGAGGTTGTTATTTCTCCTAGCAATCTTTATTCCAGCTTGTGATTCATCCAGCCCAGTATTTTGCATGATGTATTCTGTATAAAGGTTAAATAAGCAGGGTGACAATATACAGCCTTGACATACTCAATTCCCAATTTTGAACCAGTCTGTTGTTCCATGTCTGGTTCTAACTGTTGCTGCTTGACCTGCATATAGGTTTCTCAAGAGGCAGGTAAGATGATCTGGTATTCCCATCTTTTAAGAATTTTTCACAGTTTGTTGTGATGCACCCAAAGGCTTTAGCATAATCAATGAAGCAGAAGTAGATGTTTTTCTGGCATTCCCTTGCTTTTTCTGTGATCCAACGAATGTTGGCAATTTGATCTCTGATTCCTCTGCCTTTTCTAAAAGCAAGTAAAGGGACAGAAATCAGTCTTCTGACTCTCAATCCAATATTTTGGTCATTCCACCATTTCCTAATTGAAATAATTAGTATGAGGAATTCTCTAGTGGTATCCAGTGGTTAAGACTTCCTTAAACTTCCACTGCAGGGGGCTCAGGTTCAATCCCTGTTCCCACATGGCATGTGGTGCAGGCAAATAAATGCAGCCACTGACACATAAAAAAAAAAAAAATCAGATTGGGGTATTTATTCCCTGGTGGTCCAGTAACTAGGATTCACTGCTGAGAGTGTGGATCAGCAAACTAAGAATGTGAAAGCACAAGCCACATAATACACAGCCAAAACAAACAAAAAATGTCAGATTGAAGGAAGGGAGTTGGTGAGGAAAAAGTGAAGTTAATGAGTCTTCCTTCTGAGGCAGGGTTCCTCATCTTTGGCACTTTTGACAAATGATGACAGATGTCAAATGGGGCCAGATGACAAGGGTGACAAGGACTGAGGGGTTTCCTGGGACTCAGGATTTTCAGTGCTATAACCAGAAAGTTGAAAGCAAACTGGGATGGTTGGTCACCATAGACAGAGAATTATTTGTTGTGGAGAGCTCTCTTGATCATGGTAGGTTGTTTATTAGCATCCTTGGCCTCTCAGTGCCAGGAGCATCTCCCACAGTTGCAGCATCCAAAAATGTCTCCAGATTCTGCCAAATGTCCCTGAAAGGAAGAGGTTGGGGGTCAAAAGTATCTCAGCTGTAAACCACTGTTCTAGACCATTTGTTGGAAAAATCCGATTGTGAAAGAGTAGAAATAGAACACAAACCAGGAAAAATTAGGATCAAATGAATGTGACTGTGTAGGTTGTGATTTTCTTAAAAGAAGATCTTTGCACATTTGGATGGCAATGATGAAAATTATTCCATGAGAGAGACGAGCAGTAAGACAACAAGATCCCAAAGGAGGGGAAAAGGAAAGCACCTAAAAGGCACAGGTAAAAGAAGAACTATCTTAGAAATGAAAAAGATTGTATTTCATCTGAAACTTGAGAAAATATTAGATGGCACATGACCAGAAATACTCTGAGGCATGGAAGGAAAAAAAAATATTAGTACAGCAAAGTCATCTGATCTCTGTAAAGTGAGAAGGGGAGAAAGAAAATAGAGATGGGAGGAGAGAAAATGGGACTGAGGAGGTGAGGAGTAGAAAGGAGGGAGTTTGGGGAGTTATTCTCGGGGTACATTAGGAAATTTAAAAATGAACACAAAGATTATGAAGGAGCTCTGAGTCTCCTAAGTGTGGTTTCTGGCAGATGAAGCAATCTGAAATCAAAAAGGATGGGAATCAGGGAGGCTATTAGTTTCTAAAACTTCAATGTGCATGTGAGAATCACCGGGCGATTGTGCTAGGGTACAGATTCTGTGTGATTCAGAAGATCTGAAACCGAGCCTATGATTCTGCATTTCTAACAACCTCCCAGGTGATGTTTCATGTTGCAGTTCTGAGGACCGCTCTTTAGAGTGGTAGAGGGATAGGGTGTTAAAGTAGTTAATCGGTCAACAAATAAACATGGCCCTAGGGCAGCATGGGAGTCCACTCTAGCCAAAGAGAAGCCAAAGAATTTAGAAAACCTGGCTATAACCCTGCATTTGACTCTCCTAGTATCAGTGAGGAAGCCAATATATTGCATTATTTGTTGAGGAAAGAAAGTGATGAGGACTGGCCAGGAGCAAAGGGTTATAGCCAAAGCTGGTAAATGGTTCATAGTACTTACTGTATCTGCATGAAAGATAAAAGGACCTCTTCCATCAGGAAACTGATACGTCATTTGCTGTTAAAGATCACATTGGTCTGTTTTCTTGTTTCCTTAAGCTTCTCTATTTGGCAGGCTGGGGCATCTTTGACCTTGGAAGGTCACAACACAGGGCAGAACTGCCGTCTGCTTTGGCAGCAGAGGGAAGGATCTCCTCTTGGCCTGCTAGGTGTTGTTGCATTGGGTGATGCTAAGATACCTATAGCATTCTGAGAAGCTAGGGTGAATGGCTAGTCAGTTAGCATTTCAAAGGGTAGTGATAAGAGATGACATGAAACTGACTGTCCAAGTGGAAGGTTAACTGACCTAAAACTCAAAATTCTCCTAGAAACTCTACCTCTGAGCTAAGGGTAATAAGCCTTTCTCCCTATCTTCATTCCCTCTTTGCTTTGTTTTTTACTCTCCGCATGTGAGACTTACTTTCTTCTCTTTCATCTCCCTCCTCAACCAGACAAAATATTGAATTTATATTTTGATGCTTCTTAAACATAACTTTGTGTTTAATTTAAAACAAACTTATGTAACTCTCTTCCCCATCTTCCAAGTCACTCGTAGTGACTTTTTTTCTTGTATGTGATCTTACATTGATTACCTGCCCCACTTCATGAGGAACTTAGAAGCCCTAATCCAAAAAGGATGGACGAGTTTTTCTCTGCTAGAAAAATATGGGCTTAGAGTGTTGGAGAAGTAGAGGGCAAAACCTAAAAAGGCTTTGCTCAACCACACAACACACATTCAAACCTCACCTCACTCCTGGCCTAATAAACCCAGCCACTCTGCGCCTTGAGACGGGGCGGGCAGGGAAGGGAAGGCTAGAGATGAGTGGCTAGAAAGTCAGTTTATGTTTGATGCCCCTGCTGTGCCCCCTGCCAGTGACTGCCCATTTCTGTCCACATGAAACAAGGAGGCTGTACTAGGGTCCAGGAACGGGGTTAGACCTGAAGCAGCCCATTTTCTAGTTCAACCCTTCAGCTTGTCTCCTCTTTTCATAGGAAAATGAAGAGTCAAAATGGGTTTTTTTATGGGCCTGGGGGTAGGTGTGCATGGGATGTTCCTGTACATTTCTCTGCAATCTCCTGTATATAACTACTTCCAAACAAAAGTTAAAAAAAAAAAAGGTTTTTTAGAAAGTACTACTTTTCGTTAACAAGAAGTGTATGAGAAATGTTTCTCATACATTTTAAAAATCCCAAGCAATTTTTTCTTAATCTCAACACTGCTTGCCAAATCCAAAGATACTTTTGGAAATTTATATGTAATGCCTACCATAGTGTGGGGATGTATATTTTAAAAGAGTAAAACAAATCCACTACCCACTAGAAAGACAAATGCCTTTTTTTTTAAATTACTACAGTTATATGTCAACTGTCTTTTAGAAAACACGTTGAATCGCATATATCCTCTGCCTTGGAGCTCCCTCTAAGAGACAAACCCTAGAGAAAGTTTCTAAGTACATTCCTTTCACAGCTGTTGCTAAGATACGTCTTCAGGTGCATAAATCATCAAGAGTTTTTTGTGCAGGAAAGCAGGGTGAACCCTGACACAGGAACATTTGTGATAGACGTAGGAATCATTTTCCAGCTGTAGCCATAGTTTGTTTCAGTTACTTTTGCACTTGGATTTTTGGAATGCAATGACCCTTAGAGTTTTGCGCCAAAACTCAATGTTCTGTGCAGAGATCCTGTTTTAGATGTAATTAGATTTCACAGTAAAAGAAGGCCAGCCCTTTGTCTTTATCCTCAACTGGGGTAACTGAAGAGCACCTTTAGTCCAGGCCTGCTATGGACCTCTGACCCTTGAGCTGAAGCAGGGATCAGAAAGCTAGGAGAGCTTGTGGACCAGAGTAAACAGTTCACAACAATGTTCTCTCTGTTTACACAGTCTTGTACTCTTGGGTGCCACGGAAATGGGAGAAGTATTTATGCCAAAAGGCTGATTTCACAAAAACTACCAAAAAAGTAGAACCATACAGATTAGCGCCTACTACATTTAATGCCACCTTTTCTGCACAGGACATTTTTCTTTTTACCTTGCTGTATTCGCAAAGGATTTAGTTTGTATATAAATTAATAACAAAAAAATTCCAAGTTATAACAATGAGGCAAATTATGTGAGTTTTAAAAAGATTATTCTTTCCAAGACTAATTTCTTAGGGAACAAAGGAACAATGCAAGGCAAATTAAATGTATGTAGCATGTAGATAAAATGAAAATTGAAGCCCTAAACTATCAAAAGCAGATAGACATCCAGTAAAGTCCAGAGCCAGGCTCTTTGGGGCTTGCAATCCTAAAACTGTGACTAGAAGCAGCTTCCTGTGTGATGGACTGAATTCATATAGACTCAGACAATTCCTGCTCCCTGGTGCCTAATGATAGTGGTCTAGGAAGCCCCTGGCCAATAGGAGCAGAACCCTGGAAGTGTGGCTTGTTCCTGGAGTTGGTGATTATCACTCAACAATAACCTGCTGCAATCAAAGACCTCATCAAAATCCTGAGGAAAATGGAGGTGGTTTCTTTATGTCGGGACACAAAGGTCTCCTCCATATACCTCAGTCGGAAGCCCTCTAGAAGAAGACCCTCTTCTGGCTGTTTTCTAATAGTAAAGAAAAGTGGCTGAGAGAACTACTTCCTGAACAATTCATAAGGCATGAATATTCATGCCCCAGTGAAAAATAGCAAGAGGCACATTCATGACAAATATGTACACAGCAAGATTGCCTTTCACCAGACCCACAGAAGGCAGCTGGAGTAGACCAAGCTAACCTCCCCACCCTGCCATCTCCTCGGAGCTGGGGTACTGGAGAAATGGTCAACCCAGGAACATAGGACTCCCAAATCTGCCAGTATAAACAATCGGTTGGAAGTTTTAGTAAAATTAAAACCAGCCTAAACTTTGTACTCTCCAAGTGAGAAAGGCAGAACCAAAATCAAGTTACAAACTGCCTATCCCAAACTTGAATTTGCTTTGTCCACTGGAAGTAAAAGCATCTTTATCAAAATTGAATGTGTTTATTTTGATATCTGAATGCTCTAGTTAGATTTCAGGCACGAAATTAGCTTTCCATAAAAACATTCCTTTTAGGGGAAGAAAATTACTATACAATATTTACATTTATCTTGTGCTTTTAATTAAGGCACCTAAACAAATTCCAAGAGGGCCTCCTTGTGGAATCTAAGCTCTGACATTTTATGCTCTGACATTGGGCATTAAAAAGATGTTGCTATAAAACATGCAAAAGAGAGGAAATATGTCTTTGGAAATTTGGAAAGCATTTCCCATTAGAAATTTTCTGGGTAACACTAAAACATGAATTGGCCACAAAATTAAATTCTAGGCAAAACTAATCCTAACATTATTTCATATTTAAAACACAAAGTTTTCTCTACTATAAACATGTTTATTCCCTATACAAGTGTGTTTATGGACTCCAAACTAGGCAGTCTGCCAGAAATTCATGCATTATTGACCTTCAAACGGTTTAACTGAGCCACTCAAACTCAGCTAATTACCTGGACACATGAAATCTGAGAGCATCTTTTTGGGAGCTTGTATTGAATGACACTGTGGGAAAAATATATCTTCTACGTGCATTAGAGATAACAATAGAGCGTGAAAAAAACAGCCTGCAGATACTCTCAGGTTTAACAAAAAAGGATGTTTTGTCCTAAGTAATCCAAGAAGCTTCTCTGATTTTAAACTCTGCTTTTATCCAGTACAGAATTTCCAAATTTCTTTAATAAAATTAATCCTGAACTTTAAAAAAATGAAAGTAATCTGTAACAAAGTGCCTCAGCCGATATTAGATGGTGTGCAAAAATTTCCATGACTTTCAGTAATTAGATTACTGAGTTAAAACACTTAAATGGGGTTCAGAAAATCAAACAAAATGGGAACAAAAAGAAGAAAGCTTTCAAGCCAGCAAAGCCAAGCCCCTCTCCATGTCTCCCTTTTATTTTACAAAAGTGAAAGAAAGCAAACACTCTCCTCCACAGTTAGAAACAAAAGAGGACCATGACTCAGAAACTGGCTAAGAGTAGTCAAGTTATCTACCATGGAAGCTGAAATTCCTTCTCCAGCTCAGTGATGTTTATTTTGGAGTCCCAGACAAATGGTTCCCCTTCTGGGAAATGCCCTCTGTTGAAAAGCTACAGGCTTCCCTGAGAAGAAGGCTGGGCTGTTCACCAGCAGGAATCCTTAGTGCTATCTTTACTAATGGCCCTTCAACCTGTCAGGATTAGTAAATGAGAAGGCACTTTCTTTTCAAGTGACATGTCCACTGATACTAACCAGCAGTGGTGCTGCAAAGGTCTTGGGCCGCTTATGATGGAGACCTCAGAATCTGGCTGTCACAGCACATGTATATGCTTGAAAAGACACATAGTTGGCCCTTATCAGAGAGCCCTTTGAGCCTCCAGCAGCCTTCCTCTATAGAGATACAGGCATGCCTGGCTGGGAGGGAAGGATGTGAATGACTGAAATCAGCTGATGCTAAAAGTAATTCACACTCAGCCCCAAAGCCCTCAGGCATGGTGGTACCCTTCCCTAACCTCTATTCCCTTCCCAGGTTCCACTTGGGGTATGTTAATGACTTTACCCAGGTGAGTTAGTTTTCTAAATAAATGAGTGGCTTAAAACACTGCAAATTTATTATCTCACAGTCTATAGGTCAGAAGTCTGGTGGATGCCACTGGTTCCTCTGCTCTAGGACTCATGGCCTGGGCTCTGACTGGAGGCTCTGGGGGAGAATCTGCTTCCACATTCATCCAGGTTTTTGGCAGAGTTCAGTTCCTTGTGGTTGTAGGACTGAGGTCCCATTCCCTCATGGCTGTCAGATGGGAGCCCTTCTCAGCAACTTAAAGCCACTTGGACTTCTTGTTATGTTGCCCGCTTCAGCTTCAAAGACCACATGGGGTCTTCTCTACTCTTCCATTATCTCTCATGTGCCCTTCTGTTGCTTTGCTTCTGCTTCCAGCCAGAGAAATTTCTCTGCTTTTAAGGGCTCATGTGATTAGATTGGGCCTACCCATATAATCAAGGATAATCTCCCTAAAGTCCATAACCTAATTACATCTGCAAAGTCCCTTATGCCATGTTAGGCAACATATTCACAGGTTCCAGGGATTCAGATGTGGACATCTTTGGGGGGGCCCGTTCTGCCCACCACAGCAGGTATAAGGGTTGGGGACAACAACAAGCTGAGTAGAGCACAGCTTGTAAACTTCCACAGTCCCTGTATCTTCTTAAAAACGGGTGTGCAGAAAAACATCCTTTCTTTGCCCTCCAGGTAAACCTGGGGCTGATTTAAGATGAACCTTCTTCCCAAGAGTCTTAGAAGCTGCGTAGGCAATGATAGCAATTCTCATCTTTGCTCAGCATCATGGTGACGGATATAAAATACCATTGTGCAAAATTGGGGGAAATTTTAGCACCAAGGTTGTTGTTTGAATAACAGATAAATAAAAGTTACCTGTAATGAAGAAGCAGCCTTTTAATATGCACATAGTCTTCATGTTACAAATGAGCATTACACTTGAGGCAAGCCATCCGATGTGGGTTCTAACCCAGGTTTGCTATGTGGCTCTGAATAAACCACCTCTCTTCTCTGTGCCTCAGTTTCTTTGTCTATAAGTGTGGAGCTGAACTAGATCAGCATTTCCCAAAATGTGTTCTATGGAAAATTCATTCCATGAAATTCTCTGCAGGAAAAGGGTCCTAAAGGCCAATGTTTGAGAAACCCCAGAGTCCCAGGGACATTGTTAACGGTTCTGAGGACAGTAACAAAAAAACCTAGCTTGTTTAACTCAATGTTTTCCAATCATATTTGGCAAGAGTTTTTATTTACTCCAGTACTTATTACCCTTCAGCTGTGACTTCTCTCCATTCCAATTTACCTCTCTCTGAATAGTCTGTATTTTCTCATCTCCATGACTTTGTCCCCATTTCCTCCACCTAAAGCACTCTTTCCCCACACCTCAGTGCTTCAAAATCCTGCCACAAAGACTGGCTCAAACACTGACTAACTCTCCCATGAACTGTCCTCTAATTCCATCAGTTGGAGCTACAGTCTCCTTCCTACATGGACCACTTGAGAAATATCTAACCAGGAGCTACCATGGCATGGTATTCAGCACGCCGAACACACTGATGTTATGACAGCACAGTCCTTCAATCATTCCTTGTCCAGCAAATATTTACTGAGTATCTACCATATGCCAGTTAATGGGGATACGACAGTGAACACAACACAGTCCTCACCCTCAGAGGGCTCCCATTCTAGTGGAAGAGCAGTGGTTGAAGGCAATCATAACCCAACATGAGGGCTATAGTTGGTAGGACGGGGACTCAGTATTCCTGGGTTCTACTCCTGAATGCCATTCTCAGAAGTTTGTGGAGCCTGGGCATGACCATCCTAAGGAAGATGAGTCAGACCTGTCCCTATGTCGCCTTGGGTTACCTAAGACAGCTTGGGGTAAGAAAGAGAGTCCTAGAATTGGTCGAGCAGACCTGGGCTCAGATCCTCCACTTCCACTTACTGAGTGCCCTGTTCAAAAAATCATTACTGTTCAACCAACAGTATTTGGTTCAGATGTTATTGTGGAAAAACATCCAAAAGTACCTGGAATAAGATTTGACACACATCAGTTCTACCAATATTAGCACTCTTTAACTTCTCTTTGCAAATTAGGGATATTAAATTGATCATCCCTTATTCCATGTTATTATTATTACTTTGAAAGCTTCTTGGAGGGCACTGGTTCTACACATGGATAAATTACTTAGCCAATCCTGACTTTTCTTTTCCTAACTTCCAAAGCCAATTTGATCAGACACCAGTCTTGACTATGACCTTCTCCCTACTTGAAAGTGAAAAGTGAAAGTGAAGTCACTAAGTCGTGTCCAACTCTTTGGGACCCCATGGACTGTAGCCTACCAGGCTCCTCCATCCATGGGATTTTCCAGGCAAGAGTACTGGAGTGGGTTGCCATTTCCTTCTCCAGGGGCTCTTCCTGACCCAGGGATCAAACCCGGGTCTCCCACATTGCAGGCAGATGCTTTACTGTCTGAACCACCAGGGAAGCCCCACCTAGGAGAAAACAGTTTATGTAGGTAAAGTCTACTGCTAGCCCTGCTCTCTTCTACTCACTAACACTCTGTCTGTGACCCCTTGTGGCAGACATTGGAGGCTGGCTCATTCAACCCACATTCCGAACCACCTTTCTCTACTATGGAGGCAGGAAAAGCATATTACATACCCAGTTTCCCAGCCTCACTTAAAACTAGTGGACATGTGACATCACGGTGGTCAACAAGATACAGGCAGCCAAATAAAAAGAAACAAAAGGAAAAAAAAAAAAAAGATACAGGCAGCCAGCTACCAGTGCCAGGAGAAGAGCTCTCATAGAGAAAAGGTCTTTCTTTCATCTTTTACCTTTGCATTCTTGACTCTTTCTTCCAGCCTGCATCCTGAAGAGATTGCAGCCACCTTTTCCATGAGGTGACAAGCATGATGTCAAAAACCCTCACCCACTAAGGAAGACAAAGCAGAAAGCGTGAGCCCCGGTGTCTGGCAGCCTTGCTGAGCCACTGTGCTGGCCCAGGGGGCTGCCTTCCTCCAAACTTCTTGTCATGAGACAAATCTACTCCTTATTTGTTCATGCCATTCTTAGAAGATTTTCTATAATCTACAGCAAAACACATCTCTAACCAATACTTAGTCAAGGGCATCTGACATTTACCTCCTCATATTTTCTACAAAATGGGCAAAATGTTTGTCTTGTTGTGGGCTTGAGTAAGCTTCTGGGTTTTATACCAGTCAGATGTTTTTACCTCAACACCTTAACTGCTGTGAAGCTAGAAGGCCACACTGGTGGGTATTTACAGAAAAGGTGTCAGGGCTCCTGCTGCTTTCCCCCAATCATGTCAAGTCAAACATGCCATGAGAAGAGACACAGACGCTTTAGTGAGTTTCACTCATTTTTAACTGTATTTAAAAAGGTTACAATGGGCTCTCTACTCTAGATGAAAAAGGCTATCCTTATTACACAGAGAAATCACAGAGGGGAAGATAAGAAATGTCACAGTTGATACACCTTGATCTCAAAATATGGGTATCTACAGTTACAGCCCTAAGAATGGAGTGCCTTTTAATCTCTCCTGAAAGGAAGTCTTGTGAAATAGCCAGTAAGTCAATATCACCATTAACATCAATGTAAGATTAACTCAGGACTTAAAGAGGCAAATAATGAATAACCTCACTTAGACTTGCAGGGTGAGTGATCTCTGTCTTCATTGAAGAAATCTGTCTCTGATTGTAGATCCACACAGGCCCTGGGGTCTGCAAGGTGGTGGACTAACCCCAGCAGAGGCCTCCTGCTCAAGAGACGGCTGGGTTCTGTGGTGTGAAGGGAGCTGGAGGGGGTTCTACTCTGTAACACACACAGTGTTGCCTTTTACCACCACCCCCCACTCCACGCACACACACTTTACCAAAAAACATCACAAACATTGCAACCTTGCCTGCTCTTCTACTGAAGTGGTGGGAGTTGGGTGACTCAGAATAATGAACAGGATCTGCCCGGAATCTAAGGAGGTTTATCAGTGTCCACAGGTGTTTCCCCAGGAACCCCAGCAGGATGCTCTCCCACCAAATCTGGAAAGCATCACTGAGTTTCTGCATCAACAGTCTCTTTCACTTCTCCGGGACTGGCTGCTCTGCTCCAGCTGCTTTCAAGTTGATTACAGACTCTCTTTTGGCCTCCTGAAATTCTAACTTTTTTTTTTTTTTTAATTCTAACTTTTTAAAAGATTAAATCCTATTTTTACTAAGAAGCACTTCTCAGCTGTTAGAAACTTTAAAAGGCATAAGTGTTTTGATTTTAAGATTGTGATTTTCCTTTTCTTCAGCACAGAAGGCTTCATCTTACACCTGGGCAAATGTGACTGCACCTCCAAAGGGACTTCAATGTATTTCTACAAGGTCATTGCCTTAGGAATGAAAATGTAAAGTTCACCACCCTGAGAAATCTTCAAAAGAGGCTGAAGGTCTTGCTCACTACCAGGGACTCTGATATTTACATGGGAGGGTCATCTGGTCACTGCTTCTAAAAGCTAACCACCTACTTCACACTAAACCAACAATTACTGCACCTTTGACCCAAGGAAGCCAGATGGTTTTTCTCAGGTTACATTCCGGGAGAAAGAACATGGGTTTGTGCACATTGTGTGGTGAGGCTGTCCAGGCAGAACTAGGGTCCATCTGCAGAGGTTACCTGACCCCTCCTTTGCCTTCCACATAGACAGGGCCCCCCAGCCCCACACAGAACAAATGCTCATGCTTTCTCTTCCTCCATCTCTTGGGTTTCAGCCAGAAAAGGGATTCCAACACACCTCTTAAATACACTTGCTTCCTAGCTTGCCACGTCCCTAGGCCCCCTCCTCTTCCTTTCTAGGAGTCTAAGACTAACATTGTCCCTTTAATCATAAAATATTCCTCCCCCGAGCGCTGCACACAAAGCATTCCCACTACCCACACGCAAAAGGTTTTCTCAACTCCTACTCACTCACCAACCCTCTTGCCAAAGCCAACTCCTCCCTTTCTCGCTGCCACCTCCCGCCTTAGCCTGGCAGCCCAAAGCATGGTGCCAAAGCTTAGATGCAAGAGAGCCAAGCCAATTCTTGTGGGGTTGCCTGTGGCTCGGGAGTCGTGCACCCATCCTGCCCAGCTTGGCCCAATGGAGCAAACTGTTAGCAAGGGAGGCTTGCTCTCTGACTCTCAAGAGCTGGGGCTTTCTGGATAAACGATGCTGAAAGCTTGGAATTCTCAGCGAGGTTAACTGACAACTTGCTAGCTAGTGAGAGGACGCTAGAGAGCTTTAACTAACTCTGAAGGTGTGTTTAGATTTCAAGGGGAAAATGAGGCCCAAGACTTAGAGCTCCAAGTCATAAAAACTTGAGTCACCAGGGTTGATCTGGGCTGCTTCAGAGATGTATTTATATTCCAAAAGTTTAGAGGGAGAACCCGGGATCCTTCCATCCTGTCTCCATGCAACAAAGGTTTTCTTTCCCCCTCTTTCTGGGAGAGAAGGAAGCTATTGTCTCTTTCTCCTGTACATAGGCAAAGAAAATTCACTTTTCTCCACCCCTCACTTATGGAGTGTCTGACCACCCCTGTTGGAGATTTTTCCATCTGGCTTTCATCGTATTGCCCCAGTGGTAAGCATTGAGGCAAGGGATCTTGATGCAGGTATAATTACTTACATAATAATATTACTTTTAAGTTGCTGCATAATAACTAACCTGTCTCTGATCAAAATACCTATGTGCATTAAAAATAAAATGAATAGAGATGAATATTAAAAGCCTGACCGCTCTGGTGGCAAGAATGATGGGATCCTGCGTGTCCCGTGGCATGCTGGCAGAGATGAGTGAGAGTCCTCCTGCGTGTCCCGTGGCATGCTGGGAGAGATGAGTGAGAGTCCTCCTGCGTGTCCCGTGGCATGCTGGGAGAGATGAGTGAGAGTCCTCCTGCGTGTCCCGTGGCATGCTGGGAGAGATGAGCGAGAGTCCTCCTGCGTGTCCCGTGGCATGCTGGGAGAGATGAGTGAGAGTCCTGAGGCTGGTTGGCCGGAGTTGGAGATCCTGATAGCCTAGCTATCAGCAGTCTGGCTTGGAAAATGGCAGCCTAATAGCACTTTTGGATTTAGCTCTCTCCTTCAGCTGGACCCTGAAATTCTTAAAGATGGCCTTCAAGTGGGAAAGGGGAGTTAATTAGCTCTACGGCCAGAGCAAGTCTAGGAGAACTGCAGAGCTACTCTGCCCAGAACTGCAGGGATGGAGTCTGCATCACAGTCCTGAAGACACTTCCTCTGCTCCCCTCTGATCCTTTCCTACCCCAGAAATGATCGTCCAAGATTGGAATGCTGGGAGCTCTATTGGACGCCAGCAACATGTAGCCATGTGGAGAAGGGGACACAGGACAGAGGGTAAATGAAGATACTGAGGAAGACTGAGCAAAATGTCAGTGAGTGAGCAGAACAGTGCCAGAGTCTCCTCACGCAGGCCAGAGGGTGAAACCTGGGCTGTTCTCCATGCCTGCAGTTTGCCTCCCTTCTGCGTTCCCCACTGGCAGTGAGGAAAACGGCTTCTCCTGGCAGCTGTGACTTTTATCCCTGTAAATGCTGACTTTAACTGCTAGGAGTTTGTGCAAAATTTGCAGTGTGAAAAAAGAGGAGTTTTAAAAAGGCTTTGCATGGTTTTCTGGGCCACTGCATCCAAATGTATGGCAGAAATTGATTTGGATGTTATATGCTTGTCATAAGTGCTTGAGAGGGATCATCCCTCGATCAGAGAAAGATGCAAAAAGAAGTGTTCGTGGGATTCCCTTGCTTTTTGCCACCTGTAGCTGAAACAGATGCCTTAACCCTGAGGTTCTGGCCATGAGGAGAAAGCTGCTGGCTTCTTACCATCAAATTGGAGGCCTGCAGTCTTCGTGGACTCTAGGTGTAGGAGACAGAACGAGTCCCTGTACTGGATTTTGGCTAGAGGGTTGCCTCAGGAAAGGTGTAGTAGTAAGCCAAGAGAGCAGGAGAAGGAAGGCTGTTTCCAGATTAAGGTACACTTTAGAAGTTTCTGACATGGTTACTAGACACATGCCCTTTTGAAAAGCAGCTTTTAAGCTTGCTGAGGAGCTCCTGCACAAATCAGATCGCTCATTTGTATATCATGAAGTTGTGAGTCAACTCATATGACAGACAGGTGAAAGGAGCTTTAGGAAAAAATCCTTGCAAGAAAAGTCCTGCTAGCCAGGTGGTGTTTCAGCTTTGCCCAAGAAAGTGGTAGCTATCCCCTCTGCTGCCCCAAGCAAGGAAAAGCTGCTGATTTGTTGACTGGCTAGTCAGAGGGAATCACAGATTCACAAGGTTTCCCTCAATTGCCTGGGTCAGGCTCACCTGATGCCTGTTGTGGCTTTCAAGCTTTGCTAAACTAAAAAAAGTGTGGTCTCCCAGCTCCCTGAGCAGAACTTGGACTCTGAAACTGTTGAAAGACACCCTTTTGTGGGGCCGTGAGCTGTGGAAGACAGATCATGAATGCTGGGTGGACTTGTCAGCATTAGCACAGAAGCCTGTGGAAAGGCCAGTTTTCTGAAGAGGTCACTGCCCATCAGGAAAGCCTGTCTTGCCCGGCAGTGTTCCTAGTGAAGCTGCGAGTTGAGGAAGGTCCAATCAAGAGAAGCACGGCCCATCCACCCACTAGGGAAGGTGTTACTGATGTTGGCTTCTTGGGTTCGGCTTTCTGAAATTTGCTGTCAGGGCAACGTGTGCCTTTTCTGGTTCAGGCTGAGGTCACTACCAATCAGCTGCTGGTCTGACTCCCCTTTCACCTTACACCTCCTAAGGCAGCTTGATCATTCAATGCAGCCTTCACCAAGAGGGCTGATCTGTAATAGGAGGGAAGGGGGCAGGGCACGGCACAACTTTTGAAAGAATGACATAGCCCAAGGACACAACATAAACCGATTGGAATCAAATGGGACCAAGAAGGTAGACAAGGCTAGACCTTAATCCTCAGTCCACAAGTGAAATGACACCCAGAGGTGCCATGACAGTTCCAGGGCACTGTTAAAAGACCAAGGAGTGGGTGGTGGCCCAAATCCTGGAAATCTCCACCCCTTCCCCAAAACAGTTGGCATAATCCTCCCATAGCATATGAAACTACCCAGCCTATAAAAACTAACCACACCAAATTTCGTGGCCGCGTTCACCCTCTGTGATGGTCCACACACACTCTGTCTGTGGAGGGTGCTTCTCTCTGTATCTAAATAAATCCACTTTTTAGCTATCACTTTGTCTCTCGCTGAATTCTTTCTGTGATGAGATATTAAGAACCTGAGCTTCATTAGGTCCTGAAACCAGGTACTGTGGGTTTTGGCTGGGTTTGAGTCCCAGCCATATGGGTTTAAGTCCCAAACTGGGTTTTGGCTGGGTTCGAATCCCAATATGAGGTAAATGGTTTCAGACCCACTTTTGAATCTTTCCACTGGATCACTCTAGGATGACAAGGGTGAGGGCCATACAGATCTATTTCAAAAAAATTTCTAATTCAAAATTCTGCATTGACCATTGTCCTGGACATAAAGTAGCTTCCTTTCTGTCCCCTAACAACAATCCCAGATTGGTGTGCCTGAAAAGGGTCCTAGGAGATTTAGGTTTAATAGTTAAGTCTGTTTGAACTGTATGAAGATGTTCTGTAAGGAGGTTTTCTGCCTCTCTTGCACACACCCTCCTGAGGAAAGGTCTGCGTGAGACAGGAGGATGGGGGAAGAAACCTGTGAAGTTGCAGTGATGAGAAACACTGGTTTTATAACAATGGAGGGAAAGAAAAAAGCAAGGCTCCAGGCAAGGGAAACCTTGAGGCTTGGGAAGCTAGGGGGGTGGGGGCAGAGATTAATGATCTGTTTTTCAGAATCTGCTCCTGAAGCATCCCCTCCCAGGGCAAAGCCACGCCTCTAGGTTCTCCTGACTAGCAGCCCCGTGACCCCTTTCCTCCCTGCCCTCTGTGCTATTGTGAACATCCCCAAATTCAAACTGACCACTGCCTGACGCTGACCAGACAGGCGTTTCCATGCAGAATACCTCCAAATAGCCTCCACATTGCAGGGACAGATGAACTGACGGCATGAGCAAGCAGGACTGCTTGAAACTACAATGAAAACAAGAACTGAACTGACCTGAATTATCTGGGTTGAAGTGTAGAGTCCCCAGATGTATCCACTGGAGGGAGGTCAGAGGGCCCAGAAGGGATCCTGCCCACTTGTGCTGCCTAAATGATGGACAGCTCAATTGGGGAGCTCTCATAATTGGAAACTCCTTGTTCTCAGGGGTACCCTGTGTGCCCTCTGCAGCTGGATGTATGAAAGGCGGGCATTAATTTATCTCTGGTAAAAACACTTACTTACACCTGCAGATGGTTATCAGAAATTTCAAGGGTTTTAAGGAAATACCCGGATAGACAGGTACTCTGTGGGAAGCTTACCTACGATGGGAGCTCTTCCATTAGAAAAATGGTATAAAAAAATAGGAAAATGGTATGAAATCTATCCTGACTTTAACTGATGTAATTCACAACCCTGCCTTATCCTCAAAGGCATTCGTGGCAACTTCCACTCACTGAGGCCAGTTATATGTGTGATAGAATTTGCCATAGATTTCCTTCTTGAAGGTCATGGCAAAGTCTGTGCAAAGTAATAATATATCCAGCTTTACCTGGGTGCGTACCTTGGTCCCAGGTATGCAAGATTAGTGCAGAAACCTGAGGAAGCCACCAGGCAGTCTAAGTCGCTTCAGGTACGCCGGACTCTGCGCCCCCATGGACTGCAGCCCGCCAGGCTCCTCTGTCCATGGGATTCTCCAGGCAAGAATACTGGAGTGGGTTGCCATGCCCTCCTCCAGGGGATGTTCCCAACCCAGAGATTGAACCTGCGACTCTTATGTCTCCTGCATTGGCAGGAGGGTTCTTTACCACTAGCACCACCTGGGAGACTTTGTGTGTGTGTGTGTGTGTTAGCCGCTCAGTCGTGTCCAACTCTTTGTGACTCCATGGACTGTAGCTCGCCAGGCTCCTCTGTCCAAGGGATTCTCCAGGCAAGAATACTGGAGTGGGATCCCTTTTCCAGAGGATCTTCCTGGCCCAGGGATTGAACCCGAGTCTCCTGTGAGGCAGGCAGATTTTTTACCATCTGAGCTACCAGGGAAGCCGGATAGACATCATAGTAAATGAGATTAGTTCAACTGACTAAAACAGGAGTCGTAAAATAAATAAATAAATAAATAAAAAAATAAAACAGGAGTCGTCTTGGAGGCAGGGACTAAAACCAACACAGTGGGACTGATCTTATCCTGCCCTTGGGAGTCCTGATGGGTAAGTGCTGTTTAAGGTAAACCCAGTGGATTTGGTCCTAGCTCCCACTGGTCTGACTAAAACAAAATGACCAATAGAGAGGCATATTATGGGAAAATTTACCAGGTGCCAATCATGGAAAAACATAAGAGGTGGAAATGCGGGATAGAGAGAAAATAGTTTTGTGCTTCTGCAGAGCGGGGGTTTTGTTCATTTTAAAAAAATCTGCTGAAAACTTGGGATCCTGGGCTAACAGCAAGTCTTAGGAAATTAATTTGAAACTATATAGATAGTGAACTCCAGATTCACCCAACCCTGGAGGTATGTGTTTATATTTCAAGGGAAAATGAGATCCAGGACCTTGGAGACATTTCTAGGTCAAAAAGCTGGAGCTTACCTGACCCCTAGAGAGATGTGTTTGCACTGCAAAAAGTTAGAGAACCAGAGTGCTTCTCATCCTGTCTCCAAATAACAAAAGCAAATGAAG
This sequence comes from Cervus elaphus, assembly GCF_910594005.1. Taxonomy (NCBI): domain Eukaryota; kingdom Metazoa; phylum Chordata; class Mammalia; order Artiodactyla; family Cervidae; genus Cervus; species Cervus elaphus. The sequence goes on along the minus strand of NC_057829.1, from coordinate 24,894,526 downwards.
GAAATGAAGGAAGGGCAATTGGGTTTCTCCTGTGTAAAAGCAGAGAAAAATCAGTGTTTCTCTCCTACACCAATGGAATGTCCACCCACTGGTGTGGGAGGTTTCTCTAACCAATTCTCATGGAGTCACCCCAGGACTGATGTTGTTGTTTGGTAAGGAATTATCAATCTGGTTCCACTTCAGGATGTCAGTTTGAAGAACTCTGTGAACCACTTCCTAGCAAAACAAAGCTGGTGGAAACTATAAGAACAACTATTCCAAGTCTCTGGAAATTTTTCTAACAGTATACACCAAACAAGGAAACATTTATTCAAGAAAATCTTGTACAACTTGTTAACAGCCATGAGATTTTGTGGGAATTGAACCAACGCCTTCTCCCTCCCCAACGTGTCCCTCCACTTTCAGTTCGATGAAAGTCCCACTTCAGGCAAATATGGCCAAGAAGTCAGGGCTCCCTCTCCTCAGCTCAATCAGGTTTACTATATCTCGCTGGGAGGGGCAAGCTGCCAGAATTTTCCATCCCCTCCAACTCCAAGCCAAAGAGGCTAAATTTAAATTCTTGGTGAGTGTGGCTGGGAGATTTGGGGTTCCCTTCCTCTCCACAGCCTCTACCCACCCACTCCTGGCTCTATCCCAGGAGCCACAGTCCAAGAATACTGAGACTCCAACCACCTTTACCTCATCTCACTCCTAAGTTCTGACCTGGGAAAGCAAGCTGGTCTTCAACTTGGGTCCAGCAGCCAAAGCAGTGGCTCATTTTGCCCAGAGTGCAGAGGGGGTCCAGAAGAAAAATTTCCAAAGCACTCCCCAAAGGAATGGGTGTTATTTGAAAAGTGTTTAGGAAAGTTCAAGCCTAAAGGCACTCATGAAGACAGCTCAGCTAAGAAGAGTCCCCCTGGGGTCAGAAAAAAACCTCAAAGATTGACCTCAAAAAAAAAATCCCTGCCAGAATTTAATTGGACCAGACTGGTGAGCATGTTTGCTCCCTAATATTGTTGAAATCAACACAACAATCAGCTGGTTGTTGTTGCTCAGTCCCTAAGTGGTGTCTGACTCTTTGCAACCCCATGAAGTGCAGTACGCCAGGCTTCCCTGTCCTTCACTATCTCCCTGAGTTGGCTCAAACCCATGTCCATTGAGTTAGTGATGCCATCCAACCATCTCATCCTCTGTCACCCCCTTCTCCTCTTGGCCCTCAATCTTTCCCAGCATCAGGGTCTTTTCCAATGAGTCAGCTCTTTGAATCAGGTGGCCCAAGTATTGGAGTTTCAGCCTCAGCATCAATCCTTCCAATGAATATTCAGGGTTGATTTCCTTTAGGATTGACAGGTTTCCTTGCTGTCCAAGGGGGACTCTCAGGAGTCTTCTCTGTGAGCACCATAGCTTGAAAGTATCAATTCTTCCATGCTCAGCCTTCTTTATGGTCCAACTCTCACATCCATAAATGACTACTAGAAAAGTCAGCTGGTAATTAGAGCCTAATAAGAATGGTGTAAGGGAATTCCCTGGTGGGATGTCCAGTGGTTCAGACTCCACACTTCCAACTGCAGGGGGCGCAGGTTCTCCTTATTGGGGAGCCAAAGAATGCTCAAACTACTGCACATTTGTATTCATCTCACACGCTAGCAAAGTAATGCTCAAAATTCTCCAAGCCAGGCTTCAACAGTACATGAACCATGAACTTCCAGATGTTCAAGCTGGATTTAGAAAAGGCAGAGGAATCAGAGATCAAATTGCCAACATCTGCTGGATCATCAAAAAAGCAAGAGAGTTCCAGAAAAACATCTACTTCTGCTTTATTGACTACGCCAAAGTCTTTGTGTGGATCACGACAAACTGTGAGAAATTCTTAGAGACAGAAATACCAGACGACCTTACCTGCCTCTTGAGAAATCTGTATACAGCTCAAGAAGCAACAGTTAGAACCGGACATGAAACCACAGACTGGTTCCAAACTGGGAAAGGAGTACGTCAAGGCTGTGTATTGTCACCCTGCTTATTTAACTCATATGCAGAGTAGAAAAGTGAAAGTGAAGTCGCTCAGTCATGTCCGACTCTTTGCGACCCCAAGGACTGTAGCCTACCATGCTCCTCCGTCCATGGGGTTTTCCAGTCAAGAGTACTGGAGGTGGGTTGCCATTTCCTTCTGCAGAGGATCTTCCCAACCCAGGTATCGAACTTGGGTCCCCTGCATTGTAGGCAGACACTTTATCATCTGAGCCACCAGGGAAGTCCATATGCAGAGTATGTCATGCAAAATGCAGGGCTGGATGAAGCACAAGCTGGAATCAAGATTGCCTGGAGAAATATCAATAACCTCAGATACCCAGATGATATCACCCTTATGACAGAAAATGAAGAAGAACTAAAGAGCCTCGATGAAAGTGAAAGATGGGAGGTGAAAAAGTTGGCTTAAAACTCAACATTCAAAAACTAAGATCATGGCATCCCATCACTTCATGGCAAATAGATGGAGAAACAGTGGAAACAGTGAGAGACTATTTTCTTGGGCTCCAAAATCACTGCAGATGGTGACTGCAGCCATGAAATTAAAAGACACTTGCTCCTTGGAAGAAAAGCTATGACCAACCTAGACAGCATATTAAAAAGCAGAGACATTACTGCCAACAAAGGTCCATCTAGTCAAAGCTATGGTTTTTCCAGTAGTCATATATGGATGTGAGAGTTGGACCATAAAGAAGGCTGAGCAACAAAAAACAGATGCTTTCAAACTGTGGTGTTGGAGAAGACTCTTGAGAGTCCCTTGGACTGCAAGGAGATCCAACCAGTCAATCCTAAAGGACACCAACCCTGAATATCCATTAGAAGGACTGATGCTGAAATTCCAATACTTGGGCCACCTGATGCAAAAAGCAACTCTTTGGAAAAGACCCTGATTCTAGGAAAGATTGAGGGCAAGAGAAGGGGGTGACAGAGGATGAGATGGCTGGATGGCATCATCAACTCAATGGACATGAGTTTGAGCAAACACAGGGAGAGAGTGAAGGACAGAGAAGCCTGGAGTGCTGCAGTCCAGGGGATTGCAAAAAGTTGGACATGACTGAGGAACTGAACAACAACCAGTGATGAGCCTTGCACTGAATATTTTGTGTGCATTGATTTTTAACTCAAAATCATTCCAAGACGATGCTACTTCTACAGTTTCTATCTTATAGATGAGGAACCTGAGCTCCACAGAGACTAAGTAACTGGCTCAAAACTAGTGGCAGACTTGGCATTCCAATCCTGGCCATCTGACTTCAGACCCAGGAACTTCTCTCTCCCTGATACTGATATCTGCGGTGGTGGTGGTTTAGTCACTAAGTCATGTCCGACTGTTACAACCCCATGGACTGTAACCTGCCAGGATCCTGTGTCCATGGAATTCTCCAGGCAAGAATACTGGAGTGGGTTGCCATTTCCTTCTCCAGGGGATCTTCCTGACCTAGGGATCAAATCTAGGTCTCCTGCATTGCAGCAGAATTCTTTATCCACTGAGCCACCAGGGAAGCCCCATTTGTTCTGTAATTTTTCACTATTATCTGTCTCCCCAGAAGGTTATTAGTTCCCTGTCTGTAGAGAGTTGGTCTACCTCATTGGAAAAGACCCTTATGCTGGGGAAGACTGAAGGCAGGAGGAGAAGGGGATAACAGAGGATGAGATGGTTGGATGGCATCACCGACTCAATGGACGTGGGTTTGGGTGTCGGACTCTGGGAGTTGGTGATGGACAGGGAGGCCTGGCATGCTGTGGTTCATGGGGTCACAAAGAGTCAGACACCACTGAACTGAAGATCCCACATACCATGGAGCATGACAAAAAAAAAAAAGAAGTGTAATACCAAATGAGGCAGACATCATAACTAAGAGATCAGGAAAACAGAGCTCTGCTAAAACTACTGTCATCTCAGGGAGACTGTGTGCATGACCAAGGCTGCAAACTTGAAGGAGTGATATCAAAGGCTTCATGTTGCAGGGGAATTAGACATCACTAATACAGCCTAGTCTTCAAAGTAGCCATTTTATGTTCTAAGAACTAAAGGAAACTGTGTTTACAGAAATAAAGTGTGAAGACAATGTCTTGCCAAATAGAGATTATTGACAAAGATAAACTATAAAAAAACTACATGAAAATCCTGGAGCTGAAAAGTACAATAAGGAAAATGTAAAATTCATTAGAGGGGCTAATACATTTGAACTGGTAGAAGAATCAGTGAACTTGAAATTAAATCAACAGAGATTACATTGACTTTCTAAAAAACAGAAAACAAATTAAGAAAAATGAACCAGAACCTCAGAGGACTGTAAGACTCCTTTAAAGTCATCAGTCTATGTGTAAGGAGGAAAGAGAGAGGGGCAGAAAAAAAAAAATTTTGATAGTTGTAAAATCTTGCCAAATTTGCTGAGAAACAATCTATACATCCAAGAAGCTCAAAAACCTTAAACTAGGATAACTATACACACAGACACATCAGAAAGAAAACTGAAATTCAAAGAAGAAAATAAAATCTTGAAAGAACTAAGAAATTATCCATCACATATAAGGGAACCCCAAATAGATTTAACAGTTGATTCCTCACTAGAAACAGTGTACCCTAGAAAGCAGTGTGATAACATATTTAAAATGATGAAAGAATAATCTTTTACCCAGAATACTGTCATGTGTGAATTCTAGATAAAGTTAATAAAGATGGATATTAAAAAACCAACAAGAACTTCCCCGGTGGTGCAGTGTCTAAGACTCCACTTTCCCAATGCAGGGTTCAATCCCTGGTCAGGGAACTAGATCCCACATGCTACAAACAAGATCTGCTGCAGCCAAATAAATAAACATCTTTAAAAAAAAAAAAAAAGAAAAAGCAACTATGCAGGATTTCCCTGGTGGTCCAGAGTTCTGTGTTCCCAATGCAGGGGCCTGGGTTCAACTCCTGGTCAAAGAACTAGATCCGCATGTCACAACTAAGATCTGGTACAGCCAAATAACTATATCAAAAAATAAAAAACCAACAGTGCTCTAATAAAAATATTTTAAAATTAAATGACTTTTTACTGCCACAGTTGGAGAACAACAATATTAGAAAGTGAGTTAAGACCCAGATGATTAAGTTTACTCACGGTGTATTCAAAGGTCCTAGAATGTTGAGACTCCCTCTTCTATCTTTTTGCAAGGATGGAGTTGCATTCGACTTGGTGTGGAAACCTGTTCCCTCTTAGCATATCACACTGGTCTTTGTCCCTAGTTCCTGGCACAGAGCTCCTAAAACCTGTGGAATTTCATGAGTGATAAAGGTAATTGGCAGGCCCCTAGAGAGCCTCAGGATGGGGGCTGGATGCCAGGAAGACCATGCCTTGATTAGGAGCTTGGAACTTTCAGCCTACTCTGCAACTTATGGGGATGGATAAGGGGCTGGAAACTGCACTGATCACCAGTGGCCAATAACTTAATAAATCATGTATATGTAATGAAACCTCCATAAAAACTCCTAAACAATAGAGTTAGGAGAGCTTCCAGGTTGGTGAATACATCAGGTGTTGGAGAGGCCATGAAACCTTGAGCCTCTCTCCTCCACCTTGTCCTATTCAACTCTTTCATTTAGCTCTTCCCGAGTTGTGTCCTTTATGATAAACTGGTCTTCAGTCACTCGGTCGTGTTCAAGACTTTCTTACCCCATGGACTACAGCCTGACAAGCTCCTCTGTCCATGGAATCTTCCAGGCAAGAATACTAGAGTGGGTTGCCATTTCCTACTCCTGGGGATCCTCCCCACCCAGGGACTAAACCCGCACCTCTTATATCTCCTGCATTGGTCGGCAGATTCTTTACCACCAAAGAACCAATAAAGAGGTAACAGTAAATAAAGCACTTTTTTAAGTTCGAGTTGTTCAAGAAAATTTTTAAACCTGGGGAGGGTGGTTGTGAGAACTCTTGATTTTGTAAGCAAGTTCAGTTCAGTTCAGTCGCTCAGTCGTGTCCAACTTTGCAACCCCATGAATCACAGCACGCCAGGCCTCCCTGTCCATCACCAACTCCCAGAGTTTACTCAAACTCATGCCCACCATCACTCATGGATGGTGATGCCATCCAGCCATCTCATCCTTTCCTCCTGCTCCCAATCCCTCCCAGCATCTGGGTCTTTTCCAATGAGTCAACTCTTCTCATGAGGTGGCCAAAGTACTGGAGTTTCAGGTTCAGCATCAGTCCTTCCAGTGAACACCCAGGACTGATCTCCTTTAGGATGGACTGGTTGGATCTCCTTGCAGTCAAAGGGACTCTCAAGAGTCTTCTCCAACACCTCAGTTCAAAAGCATTAATTTAAAAAAAAAAAAAAAAAAGCATCAATTTTTCGGCACTCAGCTTTCTTCACAGTCCAACTCTCACATCCATACATGACCACTGGAAAAACCATAGCCTTGACCAGCCGAACCTTTGTTGGCAAAGTAATGTCTCTGCTTTTTAATATGCTATCTAGGTTGGTCATAACTTTCCTTCCATGGAGTAAGCGTCTTTTAATTTCATGGCTGCAGTCACCATCCACAGTGATTTTGGAGCCCAAAAAAATGAAGTCTGCCACTGTTCCCACTGTCTCCCCATCTATTTCCCACGAGGTGATGGGACCAGATGCCATGATCTTAGTTTTCTGAATGTTAAGCTTTAAACCAACTTTTTCACTCTCCTCTTTCACTTTCATCAAGAGGCTTTTTAGTTCCTCTTCACTCTCTGCCATAAGGGTGGTGTCATCTGCATATCTGAGGTTATTGATATTTCTCCCAGAAATCTTGATTCCAGCTTGTGCTTCTTCCAGCGTTTCTCATGATGTACTCTGCATATAAGTTAAATAAGCAGGGTGACAATATACAGCCTTGACATACTCCTTTTCCTATTTGGAACCAGTCTGTTCCATGTCCAGTTCTGACTGTTGCTTCCTGACCTGCATACAGGTTTCTCAAGAGGCAGGTCAGGTGGTCTGGTATTCCCATCTCTTTCAGAATTTTCCACAGTTTATTGTGATCCACACAGTTGAAGGCTTTAGCGTAGTCAATAAAGCAGAAATAGATGTTTTTCTGGAGCTCTCTTGCTTTTTCGATGATCCAGTGGATATTGGCAATTTGATCTCTGGTTCCTCGGCCTTTTCTAAAACCAGCTTGAACATCTGTAAGCAAGTAGAAGTCTGATAACCTGGGGACCTAATACTTTCAACTGACATCTGAAGGGAGGACAGTCTTATGGGACTGAACCCTGAAGTCTGTAGAATCTGACACTAATTACTCAGAGCTAATTGTGCAACACCCAGTTGTCAGAGAATCAGAGAATTAGTAGGTGTCAGAAGGAAAAAACACTTCCCACCCTTCCTGCTTTCAACCCTCATTCTCTATTTCTCCAATCTGTGTAACTGGAGCTGGCAGTCCCAGTCAGTATGTGCTACAGCCTTTCCTCATGGCCCCCGTATGGCCAGAAGCCAAGCAGAACCACACTAAGGTCTAAGTATAAACAAACAAGATGTGGTGGAATCTCAGCTACTGACAAAAGTGTCAACTTTAAAATGAGGGTGTAACCACTTCAGTATTCTTACCTTGAGAACCCCATGAACAGTATGAAAAGGCAAAAAGTTAGGACACTGAAAGATGAACTCTCCAGGTCAGCAGGTGCCCAATATGATACTGGAGATCAGTGGAGAAATAACTTAAGAAAGAATGAAGGGATGTTGCCAAAACAAAAACAACAGTCGGTTGCAAATATGACTGGTGATAGAAGCAAGGTCTGATCCTGTAAAGAGCACTACTGCATAGGAACCTGGAATGTTAGGTCCATGAATCAAGGCAAATTGGAAGTGGTCAAACGGGAGATGGCAAGAGTGAGTGTCGACATTCTAGGAATCAGCGCACTAAAATGGGCTGGAATGGGTGAATTTAACTCAAAATGACCACTTGATCCACTACTGTGGGCAGGAATCCCTTAGAAGAAATGGAATAGCCATGATAGTCAACAAAAGAGTCTGAAATGCAGCACTTGGATGCAATATCAAAAACGACAAAATAATCTCTATTCGTTTCCAAGGCAAATCATTCAATATTACGGTAATCCAAGCCTATGCCCCGACCAGTAATGCTGAAAAAGCTGAAGTTGAGAGGTTCTATGAAGACCTACAAGACCTTTTAGAACTAACATCCAAAAAAGATATCCTTTTCATTATAGGGGACCGAAATGCAAAAGTATGAAGTCAAGAAACACCTGAAAAACAGGCAAATTTGGCCTTGGAGTACAGAATGAAGCAGGGCAAAGGCTAATAGAGTTCTACCAAGAGAACGCACTGGTCATAGCAAACACCCTCTTCCAACAACACAAGAGAAGCCTTTACACATGGACATCACCAGATGGCCAACACCGAAATCAGACTGATTATATTCTTTGCAGCCAAAGATGGAGAAGCTCTATACAGTCAGCAAAAACAAGACCGGGAGTTGACTGTGGCTCAGATAATGAACTCCTTATTGCCAAATTCAGACTTAAATTGAAGTGGAGAAAACCACTATACCATTCAGGTATGACCTAAATCAAATCCCTTATGATTATACAGTGGAAGTGACAAATAGATTTAAGGGACTAAACTGATAGACGAGTGCCCGATGAACTATGGACAGAGGTTCGTGACACTGTACAGGAGATAGGGATAAAGACCATCCCTAGGAAAAAGAAATGCAAGAAAGCAAAATGGCTGTCTGAGGAGGCCTTACAAATAGCTGTGAATAGAGAGAAGCAAAAAGCAAAGGAAAAAAAGAAAGATATTCCCATTTGAATGCAGAGTTCCAAAGAATAGCAAGGAGAGATAAGAAAGCCTTCCTCAGTGATCAATGCAAAGAAATAGAGGAAAACAATAGAATGGGAAAGACTAGAAATCTCTTCAAGAAAATTAGAGATACCAAGGGAACATTTCCTGCAAAGACGGGCTCAATAAAGAACAGAAATGGTATGGACCTGACAGAAGAAGAAGATATTAAGTAGAGGTGGCAAGAATACACAGAAGAACTGTACAATAAAGATCTTCATAACCCAGTTAATCATGATGGTGTGATCACTCACCTAGAGCCAGACATCCTGGAATGTGAAGTCAAGGGGGCCTTAGAAAGCATCACTACCAACAAAGCTACTGGAGGTGATGGAATTCCAGTTGAGCTATTTCAAATCCTAAAAGATGATGCTGTGAAAGTGCTGCACTCAATATGCCAGCGAATTTGGAAAAAACTCATCAGTGGCCACAGGACTGGAAAAGGCCAGTTTTCATTCCAATCCCTAAGAAAGGCAATGCCAAAGAATGCTCAAACTACTGTGTAATTGCACTCAATTCAGACGATAGTAAAGTAATGCTCAAAATTCTCCAAGCCAGGCTTCAGCAGTACATGAACCGTGAACTTCCAGATGTTCAAGCTGGTTTTAGAAAAGGCAGAGGAACCAGAGATCAAATTGCCAACATTCACTGGATCATCCAAAAAGCAAGAATGTTCCAGAAAAACATCTATTTCTGCTTTATTGACAATGCCAAAGCCTTTGACTGTGTGGATCACAATAAACTGTGGAAAATTCTGAAAGAGATGGGGATACCAGACCACCTGACCTGTCTCTTGAAAAACCTGTATGCAGGTCAGGAAGCAATAGTCAGAACTGGACATGGAACAACAGAATGGTTCCAGGTAGGAAAAGGAGTACAAGAAAGCTGTATATTGTCACCCTGCTTATTTAGCTTATATGCAGAGTACATCATGAGAAATGCTGAGCTGGAAGAAGCACAAACTGGGGTCAAGATTGCTGGGAGAAATATCAATCACCTCAGATATGCAGATGACACCACCCTTATGGCAGAAAGTGAAGAGGAACTAAGGAACCTCTTGATGAAAGTGAAAGAGGATATTGAAAAAGTTGGTTTAAAGCTCAACACTCTGAAAACTAAGATCATGGCATCTGGTCCCATCACTTCATGGTAAATAGATGGGGGAACAGTGAGAGACTTTATTTTTTGGGGCTCCAAAATCACTGCAGATGGTGACTACCGCCATGAAATTAAAAGACGCTTACTCCTTGGAAGAAAAGTTAGGCAGCATGTTAAAAAGCAGAGACATTACTTTGTCAATAAAGGTCCATCTAGTCAAGGCTATGGTTTTTACAGTGGTCATGTATGGATGTGAGAGTTGGACTATAAAGAAAGCTGAGCACCGAAGAATTGATGCTTTTGAACTGAAGTGTTGGAGAAGACTCTTGAGAGTCCCTTGGACTGCAGGGAGATCCAACCAGTCCATCCTAAAGGAGATCAGTCCTGGGTGTTCATTGGAAGGACTAATGTTGAAACTGAAACTCCAATACTTTGGCCACCTGATGTGAAGAGCTGACTCATTATAAAAGACCCTAATGCTGGGAAAGATTGAGGGCAGGGGGAGAAGGGGATGACAAAGGATGAGATGGTTGGATGGCATCACTGACTCCATGGACATGAGTTTGGGTGGACTCCAGGAGTTGGTGTGGGACAGGGAGACCTGGCATGCTGCAGCTCATGGGGTCGCAAAGAGTCAGACACGACTGAGTGACTGAACTGAACTGAACACAGAATTTAACTCCAAGGGAGCTTTTGCAACACAAAAGCCACCAAGGGTTTCCTGGCAGTTTAGTGAAGTTGAAAAGTTAATGTCTTAGAAACCCCAGTCCACTGTTTCCTAAACATCAATCATTTGGGCCATATTTGAGATTTGGGACCTATCCATATATGTAATATTTATCTCCAAATCTACATTATGAAAATATTACTAAAAAAAAAAAATTACTGAGAAAACTTGATGTCCCTGCTATTAGCAGAAAATCAGTGCCATTTGTTCAAAAGAATGTACCTTAGTTCAGTAAGAGAATGTTTAAATGTATGTCTAAATCAAGTTGTGTTACCACTACGAATGCTGTACATGCCACACTTTGGGAAATAATGCCCTAAAATTATGCCATAATCCACTGTGCAGGATGAAGGAGTAAGACCGAAAACAGAAGGCACTGTCCTTGTGAAGTGCCCTGAGCTGGAGAACCAGGCTTCCTCTTGAGAAGACTGTTTTCAGCTCTATGAAGTGCACAAGTAGCCACTAACCTCTATAGCACTTTGATCCAGTGGTTATAAGTGGTCTAATTTTCTCTTTAAGAAAATTAGAGATACCAAGGGAATATTTCAGGCAAAGATGGACACAATAAAGGAAAGAAAAAGTATGGATCCAAAAGAAGCAGAAGATTTAAGAAAAGGTGGCAAGAATACACAGAGTTCAGTTCAGTTGCTCAGTCATGTCCAATTCTTTGTGACCCCATAGACTGCAGCACGCCAGGCCTCCCTGTCCATCGCCAACTCCCAGAATTTGCTCAAACTCATGTGCATTGACTTGGTGATGCCATCCAACCATCCCATCCTCTGTCATCCCCTTCTCCTCCTGCCTTTAATCTTTCCCAGCATCAGGGTCTTTTCCAATGAGTCAGAACTTTGCATCAGGTGGCCAAAGTACTGGAATTTCAGCTTCAGCGTCAGTCCTTCCAATGAACACCCAGGACTGATTCCTTTAGGATGGACTGGTTGGATCTCCTGGCAGTCCAAAGGACTCTCAAGAGTCTTCTCCAACACCATATTTGAGAAGCATCAATTCTTTGGTACTCATCTTTCTTTATAGTCCAAATCTTACATCCATACATGACTACTGGAAAAACCACAGCCTTGACTAGATGGACCTTTGTTGGCAAAGTAATGTCTCTGCTTTTTAATATGCTGTCTAGATTGGTCATAACTTTTCTTCCAAGGAGTAAACGACATTTCATTTCATGACTGCAGTCACCATCTGCAGTGATTTTGGAGCCCCAAAAAATAAAGTCTGCCACTGTTTCCACTGTTTCTCCATCTATTTGCCATGAAGTGATGGGACCAGATACCACGATCTTAGTTTTCTGAATGTTGAGCTTTAGGCCAACTTTTTCACTCTCCTCTTTTACTTTCATCAAGAGGCTCTTTAGTTCTTCTTCACTTTCTGCCATAGGGTGGTATCATCTGCATATCTGAGGTTATTGATATTTCTCCCAGCGATCTTGATTCCAGCTTGTGTTTCATCCAGCCCAGCGTTTCTCATTATATTCTCTGCATATAAGTTAAATGAGCAGGGTGACAATATACAGCCTTGATGTACTCCTTTTCCTATTTGAACCAGTCTGTTGTTCCATGTCCAGTTCTAACTGTTGCTTCCTGACCTGCATACAGATTTCTCAGGACGCAGGTCACGTGATCTGGTATTCCCATCTCTTTCAGAATTTTCCACAGTTTACTCTGTGTGTGATCTGGTATTCCCATCTCTTTCAGAATTTTCCACAGTTTGTTGTGATCCACAAGGTCAAAGGCTTTGGCATAGTCAATAAAGCAGAAATATATGTTTTTCTAGAACTCTCTCACTTTTTTGATGATCTTGCAATTTAATCTCTGGTTCCTCTGCCTTTTCTAAACCCAGTTTGAACAGCTGGAAGTTCACAGTTCACGTATTGCTAAAGCCTGGCTTGGAGAATTTTGAGCATTACTTTGCTAGCATGTGAGATGAGTGCAATTGTGCAGTAGTTTGAGCATTCTTTGGCATTGCCTTTCTTAGGGATTGGAATGAAAACTGATCTTTTCCAATCCTGTGGCCACTGCTGAGTTTTCCAAATTTGCTGGCATATTGAGTGCAGCACTTTCACAGCATCATCTTTTAGGATTTGAAATAGCACAACTGGAATTCCATCACCTCTACTAGCTTTGTTCGTAGTGATGATTCCTAAGGCCCACTTGACTTCACATTCCAGGATGTCTGGCTCTAGGTGAGTGGTCACACCATCATGATTATCTGGGTCATGAAGATCTTTATTGTACCGTTCTTCTGTGTATTCTTGCCACCTCTTCTTAATATCTTCTGCTTCTGTTAGGTCCATAACATTTCTGTTCTTTATTGTGCCCATTTTGCATGAAACGTTCCCTTGGTATCTCCAGTTTTCTTGAAGAGCTCTCTAGTCTTTCTCATCCTATTTTTTTCCTCTATTTCTTTGCACTGATCACTGAAGAAGGCTTTCTTATCTCTCCTTGCTATTCTTTGGAACTCTGCATTCAAATGGGTATATTTTTCCTTTTCTCCTTTGCTTTTGGCTTCTCTTCTTCTCACAGCTATTTGTAAGGCCTCCTCAGCCAGCCATTCTGCTTTTTTGCATTTCTTTTTCTTGGGGATGATCTTGCTCCCTGTCTCCTGGACAATCTCCATTGATAATTCTTCAGGCACTCTGTCTATCAGATCTAGGAATCAGCGAGCTAAGATGGACTAGAATGGGTGAATTTAACTCAGATGACCATTATATCTACTACTGTGGGCAAGAATCCCTTAGAAGAAATGGAGTCACCATCATGGTCAACAAAAGAGTCCAAAATGCAGTACTTGGATTCAATCTCAAAAATGACAGAATGATCTCTGTTCGTTTCCAAGGCAAACCATTCAATATCATGGTAATCCAAGTCTATGCCCCAACCAGTAATGGTGAAGAAGCTGAAGTTGAACGGTGCTATGAAGACCTACAAGACCTTTTAGAATTAACACCAAAAAAAGATGTCCTTCTCCTTTATCAGTTCAGTTCAGTTCAGTCGCTCAGTCGTGTCCGACTCTTTGTGACCCCATGAGTCACAGCACGCCAGGCCTCCCTGTCTATCCCAAACTCCCGGAGTCTCCCCAAACTCATGCCCATCGAGTCAGTGATGCTGTCCAGACATCTCATCCTCTGTCGGCCCCTTCTCCTCCTGCCCCTAATCCCTCCCAACATCAGGGTCTTTTCCGATGAGTCAACTCTTCGCATGAGGTGGCCAAAGTATTGGGAGTTTCAGCTTCAACATCAGTCCGTCCAGTGAACATCCAGGACTGATCTCCTTTAGGATGGACTGGTTGGATCTCCTTGCAGTCCAAGGGACTCTCAAGAGTCTTCTCCAACACCTCAGTTCAAAAGCATTAATTTAAAAAAAAAAAAAAAAAAGCATCAATTTTTCGGCACTCAGCTTTCTTCACAGTCCAACTCTCACATCCATACATGACCACTGGAAAAACCATAGCTTTGACCAAATGAACCTTTGTTGGCAAAGTAATGTCTTTGCTTTTTAATATGCTATCTAGGTTGGTCATAACTTTCCTTCCAAGGAGTAAGCATCTTTTAATTTCATGGCTGCAGTCACCATCCACAGTGATTTTGGACCCCAAAAAAATAGTCTGCCACTGTTTCCACTGTCTCCCCATCTATTTCCCATGAGGTGATGGGACCAGATGCCATGATCTTAGTTTTCTGAATGTTGAGCTTTAAGCCAACTTTTTCACTCTCCTCTTTCACTTTCATCAAGAGGCTTTTCAGTTCCTCTTCACTCTCTGCCATAAGGGTGGTGTCATCTGCATATCTGAGGTTATTGATATTTCTCCCAGAAATCTTGATTCCAGCTTGTGCTTCTTCCAGCATTTCTCATGATGTACTCTGCATATAAGTTAAATAAGCAGGGTGCCAATATACAGTCTTGACGTACTCCTTTTCCTATTTGGAACCAGTCTGTTGTTCCATGTCCAGTTCTAACTGTTGCTTCCTGACCTGCATATAGGTTTCTCAAGAGGCAGGTCAGGTGGTCTGGTATTCCCATCTCCTTCAGAATTTTCCACAGTTTATTGTATTTCCTTTATAGGGGACTGGAACTCAAAAGTAGGAAGTCAAGAAACACCTAGAGTAACAGGCAAATTTGACCTTGTAGTATAGAATGAAGCAGGGTAAAAGCTAATAGGGTTCTGCCAAGAGAATGCACTAGTTATAGCAAACACCATCTTCCAACAACACAAGAGAAGACTCTACACATGGACATCACCAGATGGTCAACACCGAAATCAGATTGATTATATTCTTTGCAGCCGAAGATGGAGAAGCTCTATACAGTCAGCAAAAACAAGACCGGGAGTTGACTGTGGCTCAGATCATGAAATCTTTATTGCCAAATTCAGACTTAAATTAAAGAAAGTAGGGAAAACCACTAGACCATTTAGGTATAACCTAAATCAAATCCCTAACGATTATACAGTGGAAGTGAGAAGTAGATTTAAGAATATACAGAAAAAAAAAAATAGAAAAAAAAAGAATATACAGAAGAACTATACAAAAAAGATCTTAATGACCCAGATAATCACAATGGTGTGATCACTCACCTATAGCCAGACATCCTGGAATGTGAAGTCAAGTGGGCCTTGGGAAGCATCACTATGAACAAAGCTAGTAGAGGTGATGGAATTCAAGTTGAGCTATTTCAAATCCTAAAAGATGATGCTGTGAAAGTGCTGCACTCAATATGCCAGCAAATTTGGAAAACTCAGCAGTGGCCACAGGACTGGAAAAGATCAGTTTTCATTCCAATCCCTAAGAAAGGCAATGCCAAAGAATGCTCAAACTACTGCACAATTGCACTCATCTCACACGCTAGCAAAGTAATGCTCAAAATTCTCCAAGCCAGGCTTCAACAGGACATGAACCGAGAACTTCCAAAAGTTCGATCTGGATTTTAAAAAGGCAGAGGAACCAGAGATCACATTGCCAACATCCATTGGATCATCGAAAAAGCAAGAGAGTTTCAGAAAAACATTTATTTCTTCTTTATTGACTATGCCAAAGCCTTTGACTGTGTGGATCACAACAAACTGTGGAAAATTCTTAAAGAGATGGGAATACCAGATCACGTGACCTGCCTCCTGAGAAACCTGTATGTAGGTCAAGAAGCAACAGTTAGAACTGAACATAGAACAACAGACTGGTTCAAAATCAGGAAAGGAGTACGACAAGGCTGTATGCATTCACCCTGCTTATTTAACTTCTATGCAGAATACATCAAGAGACACACTGGGCTGGATGAATCACGAGCTGGAATCAAGACTGCTGGGAGAAATATCAATAATCTCAGACATGCAGATGATACCACCCGTATGGCAGAAAGCAAAGAGGAACTAAAGAGCCTCTTGAAAGTGAAAGAGGAGAGTAAAAAAGCTGGCTTAAAACTCAACATTCAATAACAAAGATCAGAGCATCAGGCCCTATCACTTCATGGCAAATAAATGGGGAAACAATGGAAAGAGTGACAGACTTTATTTTCCTGGGCTCCAAAATCACTGCAGATGGTGACTGCAGCCATGAAAGTAAAAGATGCTTGCTTCTTGGAAGAAAAGCTGTGACCAACTTAGACAGCAGATTAAAAAGCAGGGACATTACTTTGCAGACAAAGGTCTATTTAATCAAAGTTATGGTTTTTCCAGTAGTCATGTATGGATGTGAGAGTTGGACCATAAAGAAAGCTGAGCACCGAAGAATTGATGCTTTTGAACTGTGGTATTGGAGAAGACTCTTAAGAGTACCTTGGACGGTAAGGTGATCAAGACAGTCAATCCTAAAGGAAATTAGTCCTGAATATTCATTGGAAGGACTGATGCTGAAGCTCCAATACTTTGGCCACCTGATGCCAGATGTTGAAGAGTTGATTCATTGGAAAAGACCCTGATGCTGGGAAAGATTGAAGGAAGGAGGAGAAGTGGACCACAAAGGATGAGATGGATAAATGGCATCACCAAATGGATGGACATGAGTTTGAGCAGGGTCTGGGAGTTAGTGATGGACAGGGAAGTCTGGCATGCTGCAGTCCATGGGGTTGCAAAGAGTCAGACACGACTGAGCAACTGAACTGAGCTTGGTTCTGCCTACCAGAACAAGACCTAGTTTTCCCCACAGCCAGTCCCTCCCATCAGGAAGCCTGCCTAAGCCTCTTATCTTCATCCATCATAGGGCAAACAGAAACAAGAACTACAGTCCCACAGACTACAGAATGAAAACCACAATCACAGAAAGTTAACCAAAATGATCAATGGATCACAGCTTTGTCAGTGAAAGGGCTTGCATGACTCAGTGAAGCGATGACAAAACATGGTCCACTAGAGAAGGGAATGGGAAACCACCCTAGTATTCTTGCCTCAAGAAGCCCATGAGCGAAAAAAAAAAAAAAGCCCATGAGCAGTGTTAAAAGGCAAAAATATATGACACTGAAAGATGAGCCCCCCAGATCAGTGAGTGTCCAACATGCTTATTGGGGAAGCACAGAGAAATAGCTCCAGAAAGAGAGCTGCGCCAAAGCGCAAACGACGCCCAGTTTTGGATGTGGCTGGTGGTGAAAATAAAGTTCAATGCTGTAAAGAACAATACTACATAAGAACCTGGAAAGTTAGGTCCATGAATCAAGGTAAATTGGAAGTGGTCAAGCAGGAGATGGCAAGAAGGAACATCGACATTTTAGGAATCAGTGAACTAAAATGGACGGGAACAGGCAAATTTAATTCAGATGGCCACTATGTCTAATTCTGTAGGCAAGAATCACTTAGAAGAAATGGAGTAGCCCTCATAGCCAACAAGAGAGTCTGAAATGCAGTATTTGTATATAATTCCAAAAACAACAAAATGATCTCAGTTCATTTCCAAGGCAAACCATTCAATATCACAGTAATCCAAGTCTATGACAAACCACTAATGCTGAAGAAGCTGAAGTTGAATGGTCCTATGAAGACCTACAAGACCTTCTAGAACTAACACACACAAAAGATGTTCTTTTCATCACAGGGGATTGGAATGCAAAAGTAGGAAGTCAAGAGATACCTTGATTAACAGGTAAGTTTGGCCTTTGAGTACAAAATGAAGCAGGGAAAAGGCTAACAGAGTTTTGCCAAGAGAACACACTGGTCATAGCAAACACCCTCTTCCAATAACACAGGAGACAACTCTACACATGAACATCACCAGATAGTCAAAACTGAAATCAGAATGATTATATTCTTTGCAGCCAAAGATGGTGATGCTGTATACAGTCAACAAAAACAAGAATTGGAGGTGACTATGGCTTAGATCATCAGTTCCTTATTGCAAAATTCAGGCTTAAATTGAAGAAAGCACAGAAAACCACTAGACCATGTAGGTATGACCTAAATCTAATTCCTTAGGATTATATGGGGTGGAGGTGGCAAATAGATTCAAGGGAGATTAGATCTGGTAGAGTGCCTGAAGAACTATAGAAGGAGGTTTGTAACATTGTATTGGAAGTGGTGACCAAAATCATCCCAAAGAAAAAGAAATGCAAGAAGGCAAAGTGGTTGTCTGAGGAGAACTTACAAATAACTGAGAAGAGAAAAGAAGCGAAAGTCAGAGGAGAAAGGAAAAGAAACACCCAACTGAATGCAGAGTTTCAGGGAATAACAAGGAATGATAAGAAAGCCTTCTTATGTGAATAATGCAAAGAAATAGAGGAAAACAATAGATGGGAAAGACTAGAGAGCTCTTCAAGAAAACTAGAGATATCAAGGAAATATTTCATTCAAGGATGGGCACAATAAAAGGGGGAAATGGCAAGGACCTAATAGAACCAGAAGACATTAGAAGAGGTGGCAAAAATACACAGAAGAGCTATAGAAAACATGTCTTGTTGACCTGGATAATCACAACAGTGTGGTTACTCACCTAGAGCTAGATATCCTGGAGTCTGAAGTGAAGTGAGCCTTAGGAAGCATTTCTACAAACAAAACTAGTGAAGGTGATGGCATTCCAGCTGAGCTATTTAAAATCCTAAAAGATGATACTGTGAAGGTGCTGTACTCAATATGCCAGCAAATTTGGAAAACAGCAGTGGCCACAGGCCTGGAAAAGGTCAGTTTTCACTCTAATCCCAAAGAAGAGCAATGTCAAAGAATGTTCAAACTATCATACAATTGAGCTCATTTCACATGCTAGCAAGGTAATGTTCAAAATCCTTCAAGCTAGGCTTCAGGAGTACATGAACTGAGAACTTCCAGATGTACATGCTGGCATTAGAAAGGGCAGAAGAACCAGAGATTATATTTCCAACATTCATTGGATCATACAGAAAGCAAGGAATTTCCAGAAAAACATCTACTTCTGTTTCATTGACTATGCTAAAGCCTTTGACTGTACAGATCACAACAAACTATGGAAAATTCTTAAAGTGACAGGAATACTAGACCACGTTACCTACCTCCTTAGAAACTTGTATGTGGGTCAAGAAGCAACAGTTAGAACCAGACATGGAACAATGGACTGGTTCAAAATTGGGAAAGGAGTACGTCAAGGCTGTACATTGTCAGCCTTCTTATTTAACTTCTTTGCAGAGTACATCAAGAGAAATGCTGGGCTGGATGAAGCACAAGCTGGAATCAAGACTGCCGGGAGAAATACCAACAATCTCATATATGCAGATTATACCACTCTAATGGCACAAAGGGAAGAGGAACTAAAGAGTCTCTTGATGAAAAAAAAAAAAAGAAAAAAAAAAAAGTCTCTTGATGAGAGTGAAAGAGAGTGAAAAAGCTGGCTTAAATCTAACATTCAAAAAACTAAGATCATGGCATCCATTCCCATCACTTCATGTCAAATAGATGGGGAAACAGTGAGAGACTTTATTTTCTTGGGCTCCAAAATCACTGCAGACAGTGATTGCAGCCATGAAATTAAGACATCTGCTCCTTGGAAGAAAAGTTATGACAAACTTAGACAGCATATTAAAAGAGCAGAGGCATCACTTTGCCCACAAAGGTCCATCTAGTCAAAGCTATGGTTTTTCTAGTAGTCATGTATGAATGTGAGAGTTGAACCACAAAGAAGGGTGAGCACCAAAGAACTGATGCTTTCAAACTGTGATGCCAGAGAAGACTCTTGTGCATCCCTTGGACAGCTAGGATATCAAACCAGTCAATCCTAAAGGAAATCAACCCTGAGTTGGAAGTCCTTCCAACCCATTGGAAGGACTGATTCTGAAGCTGAAGCTCCAAAACTTTGGCCACCTGATGCAAAGAGCCAACTCATTGGAAAAGACCCTGATGCTTGGAAAGATTAAGGGCAAGAGGAGAAGGGGGCAACAGAGGATGAAATGGTTGGATGGCATCACTGACTCAATGGGCATGAGTTTGAGCAAACTCTGGGAGATCATGAAGGACAGAGAAGCCTGGCGTATTGCTGTCCATGGGGTTGCAAAGAGTCGGACACAACTTAGTGACTGAACAACAACAAAGAGCACCCATCTCAGACACCCCAGGGGGAACAGCATGCAAAGACAGCCTATGTGAGAGTCCAGTGTGTTCAGAACACAGTACCCAGGTCTGGCTGAAGGGAAGTGATGGTTAGTCTTATATGTCAGCTGGCTAGACTATAGACACTGTTATTCAACCAAATGCTAATCTAGGCTTCACTTTGAAACTATAGATGTGATTAAAGTCAATAAAACTTAAATAAGAGAGATGATCCTTGACAATTTAGGCTTCTCTCAGTTGAAAAGGCTTACGTGCAGAACTGAGGCTCCTCAAAAGAAGAAACTCCAAAAAAAAAAAAAAAAAAGAAGAAACTCCACTTATGCAGAACAGCCTGGGCGTGTGCCTGAGAGTTCCAGCCTGCCTTTCATGATGGCCAGACCAATGGATTTTAGACTTGCCTTGCCAGCCCTCACAATCATGCAAAGTCAATTCCTTGTAATAAATCTCTTAATATATATTTCACAGTGGTTCTGTTTCTCTGACTGATCCCTGACTGATAAAGAAAGGCAGGCACCTCTCAGAAGATGGGGGGATGGGGTGGAGGGGGAGTTCAGGCTAGACTCGGATTAGAGAGCCTTGCAGCACATGTTAAAGGCTCTGGACTTCTCCTGAAAAGAAAAGGAGAAAAGCAGAAGGGACTCTAGCAGATAAAGAGCAGATTCATATCTGTAGTTTAGATGCTGAGAGTCTGCCCACCTGGAGGATGGGGAATGAACTGGAGTGTCCAGGGCCAGCCAGGAGACAGCACCACAAAAAGGGAGGAAACTCGAGCCATAATGCAGGTAGGAGATGGTGGATCTTGGTTGGATAAAGTCGTAGCAGTGGAAATGGTGAGAAAGGGGTGGGTTTGAGAGACACTAAGGAGTAAGCCTCATAGCACTTGGTGACATACTGGCTGGGGATGAGACAGAAGGAAGAGGAATCCAAGTTGATTTTCAGTTTAACGGCGCTTTTCATCCCACTGGACCTCAACATACATGGTGGCAACCAGAGGTGCCGCCTCTCATCCACCAGTTGCCAAATCAAAACATGAAGCCAAGGACACTCATTAACTACCCAGACGCAACATTCAGATCATCCAGCTTGATAACAGCAATATGTCTACAAGACACCCTGTTGTGAGCCCTTTGGCTCTTTCAAACTAAACCCTTCAGCTGCCCCTGCCCAGAATAAGGGAAAAGGCAACATCTGGCAGAACAAAGCCAGAAAAACATGGCTGGAAAGATCCCGGGTAGAAAGGAGGGAGCTGAGAGCAGGGTCAGAGCAGCTGTTTCTGCCATTTCCCAAACCTTGGAATGAACCAAAGGCCTGGCAGATCTGATGGGGAGAGTGAGCGAAAGGGCACTGGCTGGTGAAAATTACCAGAGTCTTTACAGGAACCCTGGAAGAACTGGTGATGAATAGAGAGGAAGGTAAGAAACTCAAGGTAAGAAACCCAAACAATACCAGCCACATCAGAGGCTTGATTCATTCCATTTCCTGTCTGCAAAATGGGCAGAGTTATTTTAGGTTACTACTAAACAGAAGAAAAAGGATAATCAAGCTATAAAAGACTGGATACCAAGGTCTGTTTGGGAGAAAGAAGAGATGGAACAGAGCCATTTGTTTTGATGACTGGCTAAATAATCTGTGTGCAACACAGGAGACCCTGTTTCGATCCCTGGGTTGGAAAGATCCCCTGAAGAAGCGAATACTCCAGTATTCTGATCTGGTGAATTCCATGGATAGAGCCTGACAGTCCACAGGTCCCAAAGAGCTGGACACAACTGAGCGACGAACACTAAATGATCTTGTCATAACCATTAATTTATCTGTGGTCATGATGTTCTAAAAGAGAAAAAGGCAGGACTTAAAAACACCCATTAATGAGGTTTCATTTCTAATAATGATGGACAAGATACTATTAGACCAACCCTCTTGCAAAAAACCACCATAAATTTTGGACAAAATATAAAAACTTTAACCTGTAAGTACTGAAAAGCAACCAAAATCAGTAGAAACTGGAAGGGCAGTCCTCTCAGAAGGAAATGGCAATACAGAAGTCTCTCATTTTTTAGGGCCCTTCACCTAAAGGCAAGCTACATTAGGAGCCAGGCCAGGAGACTGAAACTATGGTAGAAACACAAAAGCTGATCTTACTGGATTAAAGAATCTAAGGCCACTTTGGAGCAGCTACAACAGCAAAAAAGTGATGCTCAAAAGGAATGAGCCATGGAGGTGGAACCCCAAATTCTAAATATAAACTCATGACTGAACTATGAACTATGCATGCAGAGGGCACAAGCAGCCTACCTTAAGAGATTTTAACCTGCCACTTACTGCAGGGGAGACAGTTCAGAGATTTGAGCACAGCCAAATTAATTGCTTGATAAACAAACAAACAAACAAACTCTACTGAGGAAAATAATAATCCAGAGTCTCTACAACATATGACTCATAATGTCAGAGATACAATCTATGTCTAGACAATACAAACAAAATGAGCCATTCCAAAGAAAAGGCAACCAATGAGACTGATCCTGAGATGACTGAGATGGCAGAATTAACAAGGAATTTTTTTTTTGGTGGCCCATATGCAGATACAAGGATTTTTAAAGAAGCTTGTATAGCTATTTTGAAAGATTTTTTAAAAAGAAAGAAAACATATTTGTAATGAACAGGTTAGAAATCTCATCAGAGAAACAAATTATTTAAGAAAAATAATAATCAGTGGGGAATTCCCTGGTGGTCCAGTGGTTAGAGACCTGGTTCTCTCACTGCCAAGGACATATGTTCACTCCCTGGTCTGGGGATCTGAGATTCCACAAGTTTCACAATGCAACCAAAAACTAAATAATCAAACAATTTCCCATCCATTATTTAAAAAAAAATAACCAAATGGGATCTACCCAAAAATAAAAATACGTCTACACACAAACTTGCATAGAAATGTTGATAGCATTCTTCACAGTGGCCAAAAAGTGGAACCAATTCAAATAACCATCCACTGATGAGTAGATAAGCAAAATGTGGTACATCCATACAGTGGAATATTATTCAGCCATAAAAACGAACTACATAAGATATAACATGAAGGAACCTTGAAAACATTATGCTAAGTAAAATGTACCAGACACAAAAGACCATATATTGTGTGGATTCCATTTACATGAAATGTCCAGAATAGGCAAATTCATAAAGGTAGAAGGTAGATTACTGGTTGGCAGAGGCTTGGGCAAGGGAAGAATGGGGAAAAATTGCTAGTGGGTACAGTTTCTTTGGAGGTGAGGAAAATGTTCTAGAATTAGATAATGGAAATGATTGTACAATTGTAAATATACTAAAACCTACTGAATTGTACACCTTAAAATGGTTAATTGTATGTTATGGGAATTATATCTCAACTTCTTTTAAAGTAAGGTAAAACATTATGTGAAACTGGGTAAAGAATATGAAACTCTGTACTACCTCTGCTTTTCTGTAAATCTAAAATTTTTCCAAAATAAAAAAGTTTATTTTAATTTTTTAAAAAGTTTATTTTAAAGTAATTCTATTTACAATAGAATCCAAAATTGTTTTCAGGGACATAAATTAACAAAAGATATTTAGGACTTAAACACTTAGAAGTACAAATCACTGCCAAGACAAATTAAGACCACTCAGAGATATACCATGTTCATAAATTGTTAAGATGTCAATTCTCCCCAAATAAGGGTGACCAAGCATCCCAGTCTGCCTGGGATAGAGGGGGTTCCTAAGATGCAAGACTATCATTTCTAAAACCAGAGCAGTTTGAGGAAAGCCAGGATTAATTTCTCATCTAACTTCAAATTAATATATTGTTTCAATACAATCCCAATTAAAATTCCAGGTGTATTTTTTTTTAAAGACATTGACAAGCTGATTCTAAAATTTATGTGTAAGAACAAAGAACCTAGAGTAGTCAAAACAATTTTGAGGAAGAACAAAGTTGGAGGACTCACAACATCTGATTTCAAGTCTTACTATGAAGTACAATAAGTATAGTATTGGTGAAAGGACAGACTCTAGATGAATGGAAATAGCCCCTTACACATATACTCAATTGATTTTCCACAAAGTTGCAAATGGAATTCAATGAGAAAGGCTAGTCTTTTCAACAAATTGTCATGAACAACTGGACACCCATATGCAAAAAGAAAAAAAAAACCTTCAAACTACACCTCATACCATTCACGTGCTGTGCTGTGCTTGGTTGCTCAACTGTGTCTGACTCTTTGTGACCCCATGGACTGCAGCCCTTTAGGTTCCTCTGTCCACGGGGATTTTCCAGGCAAGGCTACTGGAAGGGGTTGCCATGGCCTCCTCCAGGGGATCTTCCCAACCCAGGGATCAAACCCAGGTCTCCTGCATCGCAGGCGGATTCTTTACCGACTAAGCCACTAAGGAACTCACATAAACAAAATGGCTTATAGACCTGAATGTAAAACCATAAAACTTCTAGTAGAAAACACTGCAGAAAATCTTTGGGGAATATAAAATGAGTGTAAAATGGTACAACCACTTTGGGAAAAGGTGCCATAAAACTAAACATAACCTACTTAAGGAGTCAGCAATTCCTCTCCTAAGTAAGGACCCAGAAGAAATAAAAGCATTAAAAAAGTGTACAGAAATATTCATAAAAGTTTTTCATATTAGCCATAAACTGGAAATGTCCCAGAAGTCCATCTAAGGATAAATGAATAAACCATAATATATTGACATTAGTAAAATGGATTTCTACTGAGCAATAAAAAAGAACAAATTTAAAAAAAAAAAAAAAGAACAAATTAATAATGCAACAGAGGTAAATCTCAGAAACATTGGGCTGAATGAAGAATTCTCACACAAAAGAGTACATAGTCTGTGATTTCACTTATGTGAAGCGCTTGAACAAGCAAACTTAATTTATGGTTTACACAGAAAAGTGTACTTCTGAGGGTGGGGGCAGAGCTGACTGGGAAGGGGCAGAGGGAACTTTCTAGGGTAATGATAATTTTTCAAACTCTGTTGGAAATTTGGGTTACATTCATGTATATTATATGAAAATTGCATGAAATGCTACATTTATGATTTGGGGATTTCACTAAATGTTAATTTCATCTAAAAATTCCATTAGCTACTGAACCCAACAAGAGGCCCTACTGCCAGTTCATGACAGGACTCCAGAAACAAGGAAGAAGAGGAGTTGGATCATCCCCTCTCCTCACCATCTCTCCC
Source organism: Cervus elaphus (assembly GCF_910594005.1). Lineage (NCBI taxonomy): Eukaryota > Metazoa > Chordata > Mammalia > Artiodactyla > Cervidae > Cervus > Cervus elaphus. Next base: position 24,869,157 of record NC_057829.1, on the reverse strand, counting down.
AACCCCACCCCCCTGCCATCCCCAAAATCAGATAAAGTAAGTCAGAACATTTCTGATGTTTGCTCAACTCTTGTACCATCAGGGTCTATGTGTCCTCGAACTATTGCCCCAAATAAGATCTCAGAACAGAGTTTGAAATTTACACCTAGCATAAATTACTGGCTGGACTCTACTCAGAAGGAGCACTTGTCATTTTACCTTGATAAGTCTGTGCTCAGAGATGTGTCAAGGAGCAGGTAAGAGAGACAGGAGGAGAGGTGGGAAAATCCTCCCATCACCTCCCCTTCACCAACCTGACAGCCTGATCTTTAGTACCCTTCAAAGCACACACCAGGGTACTCATGTCCAGCTGAATCAGAGACTTGCAAGAATCAGGTCTTGCAGTGCCCACATCTGTCACTGTGGGATGCAGAAGACTGTGTGTGAACCAGCCAGCTTCCAGAACACAGGCTCCCACTCAGCTCTCCCCTCTTGAACTAAATATGAAGTACACAGGCTGACTTCATTCTCTCCTTGAACAAAAAAACAAAAAAAAACTAGAACAGTACCTAGCATATGAATACATTAATGAAGCAAGTATTTTGAAAAAGTCACAGCTTAAAGGATCTTAGTTTCTGGGATTGAACCCTGGCCACAGCAGTGAAAGCCCAGAATCCTAACCACTGTGGATCACCAAGGAACTCCGCACAGGCATTCTTATTATCATTCTCATTCAATGAAAAAGATGAAAGGCCACACTGGGTGTGAAAGACTTGGGATACCTCAACTATAAATTTCGGAAAACAAACTGGTTTGGCCAAGTGGCCTCCCCTCCCTTACCCCAGGAGGCCATCATTAACCTTTCAACTCCCCAGTGGGTGTGGTCCTCGAGTAAGAACTGATTCATCCAAACAAACACAGGTGTCCCCCAACCTCCACCACCTGCAGTTTTGGGAAGCTTCCAGAGCTCAACCCATCAGTTGTTAAGGTCATTTGCTAATTTTTTAAAAAAAGAACAGAAAACACTTGAGGACTAGAGCACAAAAGAAGAGTTAGAGCCTGGTTACCCTGCTAAAGACCCTTCGGCCTCTTAGGGAAATACTGTCAGCCTGGAAACTATTTTTCTCACCAGAGTAAAGCTGGGGTAGAGAAAGTGAATAGGGAAAGAAGATGCACAAAACAAGGGAGAAACAAACCCCTACAGGCCTTAAATTCAAATCTGTCCCTGGGGTTCAGGCCACTCCTGTCTGCTTGGCCACAGCAATCCTTCCTCAGATCTTACAAGGCCACCATGACCCCAGGTTTGGAAGCCTAAGAGAAGGACCCATGGAGCACAGTGGGTTTATAAAACTGAGGGCCATTCCTCCTTTCCTCCCTGCATTTTGTCTGGGCTGGTCAGCAACACTTCCTAAGCCCAAATGCTATTATATAGGAGTTGTTTAGTTGCTAACTCATGTCCAACTCTTTGTGACCTCATGGACAGTAGCCCGCCAGGCTCCTGTGTCCATGGGACTCCTTCTCCCATGGACCCAGGGATTAAACCCACGTCGCCTGCATTGGTAGGCAGATTCTTTACCGCTAAGCCACCAGGGAACCCCTTATATAGGAGTACATGAGCCTCAAAAAACAAAACAATGAAAAATCTATAGGAAAGAGACCAAGCTGATCTGACCAAATTGATTCTTTGTGTCTTTTTCTAACATTTTGCTCTTTCCCACAAGGTACTGAGAGTGGAGTGAAAACCTGCATTAGTTCTCAGCTGCTCTTCCTTGCCTTCCTGGAAGCTCATTTTAGCTTCTGGAAGCCAGACCTGCCAGACTTGTGAAAGCAAGTGGACTGAAATTTCCAGTGTCTTTGAGAGAAATCCACTCCCCCTCCTCTCACCACCTTCTGGGACTCTTGAGGTGGCCCACGAGTTGCCCTGATGCCTCCTCTCCTGCAATCTGACCCAAGCACCTCCAAATTAGACTAGTAATTAGCGAATACATTTAAAACAAACCTCTCTCCCCATGTGTATCCACTGACCAGCATCAAATAAGATCTTCCCTGTTTTGTTCCTCAAAATATCCCAGTAGGTGGTTTTGTACAAATTATGTTCAAATTCTTATCAATATTCTGTTAAATAACCTCAAAACTATTCCTTCCAAGAGCCCCCCATCAGGGGAGATGACCCAGAGTAAAGACCACTGTGCTGCACTCTCCGTAGAATACAGTGTCCATAATATCCTGAACTATGCAATGAGGCAGCACTGTCTAGTGGGTGGAGAATTAAGAGTACCTGGTGATATGTTCACTTTGTCCAATGCATCTTTCAGATGGCAGCAAACAGGGTCAGTTCAGGAACCGGCATTCACCACTGCTGGCTACACCTCAGGTAGCAGCATCACAGCTGCCTCTGGCTTAGCACAAGCCCTCTCTATTTCACCCTCAGGTCCAGACCCCAACTCCATCCATTCCCTCTCTGCAATATGCTGTGTGCTCACCCTTTGAAAGGGGGATGGGGGAACCAGAGAATGCAGCCACTAATTCAAACCAGAAAAACCGAGGACACAGGACTGAAAAGAGCTTTTCATCCAGCCTGTCTGAAAGATCCCTTCCCCTTTGAGAATTTTGGCTTGGCTACTTGGTTCACCGCTATCAAAGCCAGAAACCTATTTTCTTCACTCATTCCTGCAAGTAAAAGGAGATGAAATGTGTGTGTGTGGCTTTGCAAATGAGCTCTTTAGGGAAGAAGAGTGGGGGTGGGTAGAGGTATCACACAGAATTGGATGCATGGAGGTGAGAAGCCAAAGTTCAACCTCACTGGCCTAGGATGTAGAGACGTCACCTCTGAGCAGACGATACACAACATCAAGTACCTCATGCTATCCTGCTCCCTTACACCTGGGGACTAAAACAAATATATTTTATTTGCTGCTCCTTGTTCTCCTCCTCCTCAGAGGATGATTTATGGGCTGAGACAGAGAGGGGTTCTTTGGTAGGAGTCAAAATTGAGGGCTGAAACAACTGGTGACTTGTCAATAGCACACCATCAAATGGTACTCAAAGCCCCATATAAATGCAGACAGAACCAGGCTGTTTACAGGGAGCTGACACCCACATGAGTTTAGTGGGTAACAGAGACCACTCAGTGATGCAGTGGCTTATGTTCTTAACGAGAAGCTATTTTACACAAGCAAAAAGCTGCTGTCTCCTAACAAATGGACTCTGAAAAGACTGGAAAGGAGGAATTCTCCCTATCTAGCTAATGGGGCGGGATGTATCCAGAACGCCATTTGTCATTTCTTTTTCCCTAGTAGTTAACGACCCCAAACCCTCCACTAGGCTCTGTTCCAAGACCACCACACCACCCAGTAGAGCATGGCATGAAAACCACAGCCTGTTGTCCACTCCAAGCGTGTAATTTGAAACAAATCAAACAAAACATCAGCCAGTTGACAATCGGTAGATTCTGGCCAGCTCCTGGTGTACATTTCCTAAGCACCCCCACCCATGAAGCCCGGGCTGAGGCCCCGGTCTCCTGACCGCACAGCTCCGGCTCCCCGGGCCCTAAACCTCTCTCCCTAAAACATCACTTTTCCAGCCTGAAAGTTCCTTCGATCAGGAACCTGTGCACTTCACTGCCTCAAAGAGCTGAGGAATGGAGACACCCTAAAGTCGGCCCAGGGCAGCGTCCAGTCATGTCTTGTTGAAGGTGGAAGCTCTCGTGTCCCAGCAAGAAGGAACGTCTCAGGACAGTCCTTCCCCAGCCACTCTGTCTGCGCTCCCAAACCCGCACCCTCCACCGCCAGTTCCCGCCCCAAAGGCCCGGGCTCGGTCCCGCAGGTCGCGCCGGACGCTCTCCCCTCCGGGCCCCGCACTCACCCACCGCCAGGATGCGAAAGCCCCGCGGCGGGCGCAGGGCCCGGCGACACCAGGCGTCGCGCAGCACCTGCAGGCTGGCGGGCGGCGCGTGCACCAGCAGCACCCCGCGCCGCAGCCAGCCCTGGAAGGCCAGCCGCGAGGCGGCGCGCGCCAGCCGCGAGTTCCAGAAGCAGCGCGCGTTGGCTCTTCGGAAGGCGCGGAACACGGCGCGCCCGCCAGGCTCCTCCGCACCCTCCGCCTCCTCCTGCGCCTCCAGCCTGCACAGCACCAGCGCCAAGGAACCTGGCGCCAGTTGCACGGGCCGGGCCATGCTGCCTCGGCGGCCAGGGCCCGCAGCTTCGGTGCGCTGGTGCCCGCGGTCTGCGGGAGGGATCAGCTTACTGTGCGCGGCGCCGGCTGCCGGGGGAACCGGGCTCCAGGGGGCGGGGTCGGTTTGAGCGCCGGGCAGCGGGTGGGGCGGGACGTGCAGCCTGGGGACGGCCACTGCTCTCACCCGAGAGGCGGCCAGTAGGGGTTTCCAAGTGCTGAACTCCCAGGTCATTCTCCACACCCCAGCCCAATCCCCCAACTCCCACCCCGGGGGACTGCCCACTTCCCTGCTTTCCGGCAACCCGGAGCTCCTCTTCCCCCACCGGCCGTCACTGGGACTTTACCCGACCGGTGGGCGGGGGGCGCCCGCAGCTCCCGAGGAAGCAAGCTGCCTCCAACTGCGGCGCGAGCGGCAGGCCGGTGTTCTGCAGAGCCCGGAGGACTAGGATGGCCGCCTTGGCCCTGGCTTTGGGATCGCCCCCAAGAAGACGCCACGAGGGGTGCACTCCCTCGGGTCAGGGGTTAGGTCTCCGTCTGCTTCTAATCAGTTTGCGTAAGTTACTTTGCCTCTGCGACCTCCGTTTACTCTGTAGTGAAATAAGGAGTTGGGACTCAAGTCTACGAACCTTTTTCGTGACTTTCTGAGGTTCTAGTGTCTGGTCCCGCTCCTGGGTTATCCCATTCACGTGAAGTGTTAAGGGACATAAAATGATCCAGAGGCTCCATCTCGATCGGCTGGCGAGGCGCTGTGGTGAAATCCGTGGAATTCAGGCCTCGGTTGGGATGGGAATTCAGACAAGAATTTCCAGGAGTGTTCGGAAAGAAACCTGTGATTGATCTGTCACAGCAGACTCTAGCCAGTGCCTCGCAGCATGGGGGACAGTTCAGATGCTGAGGGGAGAAAAGGCTGGAATCCTGACCGTTGCAGTGGGTGAGAGCTCCTGGGGGTAAGAACAGAAAGGACTGGAAGGGCAGTTTATAATCAGCACTTTAAGAGGGAGCAGAGGGGCTTGAGGAGACTTGGGAGTCAGTCCAGATTCCCACTCCCTCAGCTTATCAGTTATCAGTAACAACTACAATTATTTGAGGTAATCTTACCTTCCTCCTAGTGAGTCGTTATCACAGTAAATGATAGGGGATGTTGTTAATAGCTAGAGCTAACATATAGTGAACACTGTATGCTGGAGGCCTTAATTTCACAACTCCATGTTAACTTCTCTTAGTATCTGTCCCTCTTTCTGTTTTTAACAGGTAAGGTAACTGAAGCTAGGTTGGATTCAGAAGCACTTCCTGGTCATACAGATAGTAAGAAATGGAGTCAGACAACTTCCCAGTCAGGGCTCCCTATGACAAATTAAGTCTGACGCAATGTTCAGTTTACATAAGCAGGCAAACCTGAGACAACCATCTCATATTTCATTTCTGAGATGGATAGATAGATAAATACAGCAGAGAGCCCAAATGAACTAAAATGTCTATCTGTATAGCCAAGCTCCTCCTCACTGTCGTGAGAGATGACATTACTGTGTTCCCCAGCCTGGGGAACTATGACTTTAATCTTTATATCTAGCATCTATGACAGTGTCTATGATATCTCTATATTTCTAGTATCTATGGCATGATAATGATAATTTCCATTTACACTCAGCTCACTCTACCTAGAACTGTATTGAGAATGTGACATGTGTAATTTTATTCTCAGAATTAACCATCTGAAAGAGGGTAATATTATTGAGCCCCATCTTCCCTCCAGAACAAATAACTGCCAACAATGTATTTCACTTTTCCCCTCTCCTATTTCCAGATGATCTCTCTCTTGCCCACGTTATCAGGCCTGAAATTCCTGCCGGTACAATCTCACCATATCTCCAGAGTCTCAAAGCACATTCATTGTGTCTCCCATTTTTACTTTTCGTGAAGATTTAGGTCATCTGATTTGTTAATGTCTGCAAAAATACAGTGGCATTTCATGGGACAGGACCTTAGGATCAATAAGGAGTTTTTGGGCTTCAAGACCATTAGAAAGATTGAGGTGGCTTATCCTAGAGAGAAGGGAATAGGAAGCTAGTGCCTTTGACTGAACTGAGAGAGTGGCACTATGGGGGCACCCTATATGGAGGGACGCTTGCGGATACTTGTAGAGACTACACTCTAAGGCATCAGCCTTGAGAACCACAGTGACAGGCTCTCTGAGGCAATGCAGTCAAGACCATTGCTGGGGCCTCTCCGAACAAACTTGGTGGTGAGTGCAAGTGACACTGACATCAGTACTGTGTGTCAGCGGGTGCTGAGGTAACTGAATGAGCACCCCAGGAAAAATATCAAGCCCTGTTTTCCTCGTTTTCTGGGTATCACGTAAACCCCCAGGTTTTTTTGTGTGTGACAGTTCCAAGGAGTAGACTTCCCGAAACATGGTCAAGACATGGCCAACTCTGGCAAATAGAACATGTGAGCTTATTTGGTTTAGAAAACTGAAGGTTAACAAATTCATTCTTGCTACACTGTAATTGCTAGAAAAGATGAACTGGGTCATTTGATGCTCATACCTGCCTGGTGTCTGTCCTATCTTAGGACAGATGATCCAGTTCAATAATCCTGATTCAGTGCTCTTCACACCCTGATTCCAGCCTGTCTTATCCAGCCTGTCCTCCATTTCCATCCTTGCCTTCCTCCTCCAATCCACACCAAGGATCTTATGCTGCAGCTACTCAAAATAACACACCTTCCCAAATAAGCTTCCACATCTTTGCTCACCCTATTTCCTCTGCCTAGAAGGCCTCTCCCCTTTCCATCAGGTGGTATACTACAAAGGCCAGCTCATAAAACCTGTGACACATCCAGGAAAATTACATCTGTGCTTAGAGCTTTGTTAACCCTCTTATAATACCTGTGTGTTAAAAGTTATAATATTTACTTACCTGTCTCATTAGGCAACTTGAGATTCTTGGAGGGCCAAGCTTCTGCCTGATTCATCTCTGTGACCTATCATATAGCCCAGTATCTGGGTCATAGATTTGTTCCATCTGAATCAAATCTGATTTAACTAGTGCTTGATCCAGGATAACCCTGTTTTTCTTGCTTTCTTGCTAGCCTGGTGTCACCACCATACACAGAAGCATTCTGTTTTGAGGGTGAATCACAGGAAGACCTTGGTGTCCAACAATCAATGCCGAGGTCAAAGCCTCAAGGAACATGCACCCAGGTCCCACACATCCAGGCATCTGCAGTTCAGTTGTTTCTCTGGAGTCATTTTATGACACACGTTATACTCAGTATTAACTACCTCAAAATTTTTTGCACACTAAAATTCATCAAGTTGAAGTTCCTTCCCCTTAACTCAGAAAATCAAGCCTTGACACTTTAGGCTGATTTAAAGAGCATTTGATATCTGGGTTCAATTTATTATGACCATTTCTGCTTCTACAGCACATTTCTTTCCTTTATCAGAGGAAAAAAATAAAAGCCATAGAGACTTTTGTTTCTATTTCCCAAAGGGAAATGTGAGGCTTTCCCAAGCAACTGTGATGACTCAAGGACAGAAGAAAGGAAGTGGGAGCAGGGGAAGGACACTTAATGCCATTTCTTTTTAAAGAAAAAACATTACCTTTATTCTAGCTGTTTTATTTAGGCAAGACTCTGGGCCACAGTAGCTTTGTCTGTAAACTGAGAGTAAGAACACTTGACTGACCTGAGAGATTTCCTGGAGTCCCTCGCAGCTTCACAATTCTACAGCTCCACCTTCATTCCCAACAGTAGAAACCCTAATGCAGTTTCGGTAATCATTGAGCCTAATGAGGTTCCAAGAGATGAAAAAGAGCCTGAGGGTCAGATATCCCCAAGTTGATTCAGATTTGCCTTTAAACATTTATTTTTAAAATTGTTTTTATTTATGTGTTTTTGGCTGCTTTGGGTCTTTGTTCCTGCGCAGGCTTTTCTGTGGTTGTGGAGAGCAGGATCTATTCTCTGGTTGTGGTGGCTTCTCTTGTTGTGGAGCATGGGCTCTAGGGTGTGTAGGCTCAGCAGTTGTGGCTCCCAGACTCTAGAGCAGAGGATAAAGTATTGTCTTGCTCAGGTGTGGGATATTCCTGGATCAGGGATCAAACCCATGTCTCTTGCATTGGCAGGTGGATTCTTTATCACTTAGCCACCAGGGAAGCCTGCCTTTAAACATTTCACTTCTTTATCTTCTCAATGGCAAGAGGTCAAAAAAAGAAATAAACATTGGCGAAAAAAGATCCTTAGCTTGGAACACTAAGAGGCTAAGAATATCAGAAACTCCATAATTCTGATGTGAGAAATGATTAAAAAAAAACAGCAACAACAACTATTAAAAACTATTTAACCTTGTTAAAATGGTAAGGAAAATTTTGCCCAAGTCTACTGCCAAGTCTAGATAGCAAAGATAGCTATGGAGCAAAGAAGCTTGGGATTTTTGCCGAGGAGCAGAGTAAGGAAGTCAGTGGATAGAAAAGCACTAATAGGAGACATCAAGGATGGGGAATCCTTGCTAAACCTCGAGGATTTATACATTGGGGTGGGGGATGCAGAACTTGATCAGTTAAAGGATTTGTCCTAACCTGATTTAGCAATATTCTTGGGCAGGGCAGGCAGAGGATTAAGATGAGGCCAAATTTGGGGCCTAGTCAAAAAGAGGACTCAGAAAAGAAACAACAAAAATCTACTGTATAGCCCAGAGAACTTATTTAGTATCTTGTAGTACCTATAATGGGAAAGAATCTGGAGAAAAATATATTTATGGATGTACAACTGAATCACTCTGCTATATACCTGAAACTAACCCAACATTATCAGTCAACTATACTTCAATAAAAATTTAAAAAAATACTATAAATAAATAAAAATTTAACAACAGAGCTCATAAAGAACTGACTGTGTACTTTGGTCAAGGAACATCTTTGTCAGAAGCCAGTACAAAACTTTCCATCACTCTGCCCCTCCCTACTTCATTAAAGGAATTAATATCCATAAAGCATTTAAAACACCCCACAATCCTACTTTTGTTTGGGGAGGGGACAACTGAAATAATTATCATTATGTTAACAAAAATTGTTTGTAGACAGATTACAATTTTTCTTTCTATGAGCTTCTCTATACTTTCAAAAAATTCTACAATTAAAAAGAGGCCCCAGTAATTTTTGAGTTAAAGGAAGTAAAGGCAGCCGGCTCCCCTGCACTGGGTCCATTAAACCCAGTAAGTTTTCCAACCAAAACGAGCCGACTCCATCACTCCACGTCCCCATTAAACTTGGGGTCAGAGGGCAGGTTTCAGACCTGGAAAATATTACTTCTGGAAGGAAAGCTGGAACAGCAATCTGTCAAAAAGGCATAGCAACTAAGTGCCCTGCAGCCAAAGCCAGTCAGCAAAATTCCTATTACTTGAAACATGGAAAATCAGATTAACTATTTCCCTGACACCAAAAAATAAAGTATGGAGGCCTAAGGCAAGATGCCAAATTCAGTTTCAGGCATTTTAAAGGAGCCTACCTGTGTGTGTACTCAGTCATATCTGACTCTTTGTGGCCCCATGGATTGTAGCCCGCCAGGCTCCTCTGTCCATGAAAATTTCCAGGTAAGAATACTGGAACAGCTTGCCATTTCCTTCTCCAGGGGAATCTTCCCAACCCTGGGATCAAACCCATGTCTCCTGCTTGGCAGGCAGATTCTTTACCACTGTGCCGCCTGGGTATCCCACTATTTACAGGCATATCTGATCAAAAATGAGTTGTCCTCACTCCAGGTGCCCAGATTTCAAATGAACTGTTTCCAGTGAGGCCCCTGCCTTCCAGCTACAAGTCTCTCTTCTCTGCTTTCTTATGGGGAAGAAGGATGCTAACTTTCCTCACACTGAAATCTCATGGATTGTGAAACAAAGTGTTGCTTTCCCTGTTCTGACAGCCTGTCTACCTGTTACCAGTTGTTTAAGCAGGAGTCCAGGATTATCTTTTATTCATCTATGTATCCTCTAGAATGCCCCCACATCCCTGCTCAAAAGCAAAGAAACAGATCCCTGAACAAGATGATAAAGAACAAAAGTGTGGTACCAGAGAACTAGTTCAAGTTGGTACCAAACAACCCTGCTTTAGGCCTAGATGTAACTCACTGACCACTCTGTTCTACAGAGGAACTGAATGAAACACGCAGCTTTATAGAAGAATCTATAATAAAAGAACAAATGCTTACTGAGCCTGCTGAATTCCAGGCACTGCCTTGGGTAATAAATAGGATACAATCATAAAGGATGCATTTCCATTATTTCAAGTAGTTTACAATCTAATGTTTTTCTTTTCATGACAAGAAAAACAAAGCAGGGGAGGACTTCCCTGGCAGTCCAGTGGTTCAGACTCCATGCTCCCAGTGCAGAGGGCAGGGGTTCGATCCCATCCCACACACCATGTGGCAAGCCCTCCCCCGCTAAAATAAAAAAAAAAGACTTAAGACACATGCCAACCAAAGCAACAAAGTGTGGGCCTTATTTGGGTTACTGAACACTTTGAACAAATTGAATGTGAAACATGAGATACAAACACTGTCTGGATATTTGGATATGAAGAACAAAGGGACAAATGAAGGGACACGTGAAATGTGATTTATGAAGAAACAAATATGCTCTTAAAATATCTTCACCTTTAAATATGTATGTCAATTTGTTGAATAAGTTGGTGATTGTCTTTTCTGCTCTTCAGTAAAAATTACTACTAACCCTCAGTCATCATCTCTAACAACAAAGTACATATAGGTAGCTGAGTGCTTGTAAAATATAGTTGCCAGTAAGACCAGAAAAAAATTAATATTTTAAAGTAACATCTTTAAAGGAGAAAAATGTCTGCTTTCTAATAATCTCTGGCATTGTGTTCTCTTCACTCACCAAAACCAAACAAACGAAAAAAACAACAATAGGAAAGAATAGCACCGGAAAAATAAAAGTGGTATAAATGAGCCTTTGTATAGAGTTAGGAGGCTACAAATTTTGATCTTACTATCAGAGCTGTGACATTGTTCCTCATATTAGGACAAAGATTCACACTGAGGATATATTAAGATTTGTTTCCCTTAGGTAAACTAATTTCCATTCCACATACATAAAATAACATTGCTTGGCTTGACTTCTTCTCCTGTAATGGAATCAGGAAATCTTACAGTATAGCTAAAAGGAATTTTGTTTCATCTGTTCTGTCAAAATACTTCATAATCTGAGGGAGGGCCACAGAAGTTAGAGTTGCACAGGGTCCATAGCTAGTTAGTGTTTGAGCCAAGAGAGAAAGTGAGAGAGATCTTCGACACTCAAGTCTAGAGCAGAGATGGGCAAACTATGGATGGTGGGTCATATTTAGCCTACTGCTTGTTTTAGTATGGCCTGCAAGCTAAGACTGATACTTACATTTTTAAATAGTTGAAGGAAAAAAAAATAAAGAGAATAATATTTCTTGATGGGAAAATTAAATGAAATTCAAATTTATGGCCATTACGTTTTTTTAAACTAAATTTTACTGGAGCATAGTTGACTTACAATGTTGGGTTGTCCATTATGTTTTACTGGAACACCAGCACACTCTTTCATTTATGCATTCTCTATGGCTGCTCTTGTCAGCAGAGTTAAGTGGTTGCAACAGACTATATGGTCTGCAAGACCTAAAATATTTCCTCTCCGGCCCTTTACAGAAGACTGCAGAATCCTGGTTTAGAGCTCTATTCATGTCAAGATTGCTTCACAGAACAGGGCCAGACATATGGAAAGTATTCTTAGTGCACAAATGGTAGGCCTCCTGGTTCAACCCAGTTGCTCTGCATGTTGGATGCTGCTGGAAGAGGGGAGAATTGGTAGCTGCCCTTGCTTGTCCTCCGGCTGACATGCTGAGCTGAGGTGGGGGTTTAGTTTCTGTTCTCACTGCCCATTTAATCAGGAGCCTCTCAGCTAACCCTGTCAACAGGGAGACCAATTAGTGCCAGTTTCGATGTGAAAGGCATTTCCTTAAGGCAGAACTGAGATCTCCACCTCATTTCACACAAACAATTCAAGGTCACAAGGTTAACCTGGTTAGAGTCAAACCAGGGCTTAAAAAGTGAAAGGCAGCCTTTCTTACAAAGCCCTAGAGCTCTCTAGACTCCTCAGGAAAAAGTGTCCAAGAATTTACCTCATTTACCACAAGGGGACCTAACACTACAGGGGTAAACAGCCAACAGGCCCTGCAAATTTAATATCCCTCCACAAGATTACTCTCAGATTTCCCACAGATGTTTATGGCAAAACTTTATTAGAGCCATGTGTAGTGATCAGCTTCCTTGGAATTCAAGAGCATTAGGTTTTCTACTTGACCCACCTCCAAGGGCCAGTGAGTTCTCAAAATGCATTTCTTACAAGTGAAAATACTTTTTTAAAGGCAACTTTTTTTGTACTAGATTGCCTAAAACTCTACTGTAAGTAAATTTTTATGTGCACATTGTAATATTTTAATAAGATGAGCAGACCTTACTTCTTAAAACCTTTTGATGGATCACTTCATTAAAAAAAAAACTTGTTTTCTGGAGACTGCATAGTTATTCGAAAGAATTCCTAATTTTCAAAAAGTGATGTGCTATTCACATAATATAAATTGTTCTAAATAAATCAAGATTGTTTATTTTATTTATTTTTTAAGATTGTTTATTTTAAAATGAACAATTCAGCGGCAATCACTGCATTTACAATGTCATGGTTTCTTATGTCAATATTGCCTTTTATATTTATAGTATTTATAATACTATTATATTAATATTTTGACTGTTAAGAGGGCACAAACACCCATACTGTCCATGTTCCTCAAATGAATTTGACGCCAAGAACTGCTTTTCAAACCAATAAACTGTCCCTCTTGGACATTCAAATTGCCAAATGGTGAAGAGAGGTAAATCACACTAGAGGATGAGAAAAAGAAAAATTCTTTTACACTGATTACAACCACTCAGAAAGATTTACTAGGTTTTCTAGGGTTTGATCCCTGGGTCGGGAAGATCCCCTGGAGAAGGGAATGGCAACTGACCCCAGTATTCTTGCCTGGAGAATTCCATGGACAGAGGAGCTTGGTGGGCTACAATCCATGGGGTGGCAAAGAGTAGGACACAACTGAGCGACTAACATACACACACACGCTAGGTTGCAGATATTTCTTTGGGGACATTAACATCTCCCAATAGTCCTCCAAACCACATACTTTTTTTTTTTAAAGAATGCCTCTATTATTCCTGAAAAATGACATACCTCATAATTAAAATTTTAAAGTACAAAAAGAAAAACATTAACTTGAAATTCTACCATCCAGAAATGATCATCTTTAACAACAGGGCTAACACTGTTTTAGGTAAATATAGACAGAAACAAGTTTAGAAAAATGGAATCATACTATATATCACATCTTAAATTAAAAATATTAGTATCAAGAAGATGGAATAGACAAACTTTTCTGTCTTCTTCTCATTTCATAGTAACTATTAGACCTTGGGGGATATCTTCAACCCCCATGTTAATCACATTATCTATATTAGTCATAACAGTAGGAAAGTTGTTAAAAAGAGTAAATCCTATGAGTTCTCATCACAAGGAAAAAATCCTTTTCTTTTTGTATCTATATGAGATGAAAACTGTTAACTGAAATTATTGAGATGGGACCTCCCTGGCGAGCCAGTAGTTAATAAGACTCTCTGCTTCCACTGCAGAGGACATGGGTTCAGTCAGGAGACTAAGATCCCACAAGCCACACAGTACAGTCAACAATTTTAAATTAATAAAAATAATTTTGGTAATCATTTCACAATACATCTAAGTCATTCTGCAGTACACCTTAAATACAGTGGTGTATGTCATGTTAATAGAACTGGGGGCAAATTTTTAAATATATATATTAACAGGAAAAAAACTCAGTGGATGACCCAGCAATTCTACTCCCAGGTATATACCCAAGATAAATCAAAAACTTGTTACATCAATGTTCATGGTAGCATTATTCATAATAGCCAGACTGACTGGTTCTATTTTGAAAGCACTAGCTGAAAGGTTAAAACTCACTTCCTAGAAACATTTCCAACAGCCAGGTGAATGCCTCCTGAACTTGCAAAGCTGGTAAAAACCATGTGATTAAATAACAGATGGATTTGGGAAACGGCAGAAGTGCAGCCCAAGGCTAGTATATACTTGATTTATACCTAAGGAAGAATGGTTCAAAGTGGGTTTTAATTAAATATTTATGTTATAGCCAGAAACAGCAAGTGGTCTTTGTGTAGTTAGGGACTGGCTTTCAGAAGGTCTAAGAAAGAAAATGAATGAACATTAAATATTTATATGTTGGAAGTAGATTCTGTTCTTTCCCTGCCTGAAGGAAGATAAAAAGGCTAAAGATAACCAGTGAGCTGCATTTGGAAATACTAAGAGGCTAGGTTCAATTTAAGTGAATATGAGGGTTTTACTGAGGCCAGATAATGTGAAATACTAAACCTTTTATTATTTATCTGGGGACCACAAAGGAATAACTTTCCATTGTTTTTGGTTGAATTTTTTAACTTTGAGAATGGGAAAAATAACAATTTCTTTGCTGAAGCATAGACTACTAACTGGGACTTCCCTGGTGGCTCAGACAGTGAAGAATCTGAATGCAATGCAGGAAACCGGAGTTTGATCCCTGGGTCAGGAAGATTCCCTGGAGAAGAGAATGGCTTACCCATTCCAGTATTCTTGCCTGGAGAATTCCATGGACAGAGGAGCCTGGCGGGCTACAGTCCATAGGGTCACAAAGAGTTGTACACGACTGAACGACCAACACTTTCACAGGCTAATAACTGCTGTATCAATTTTTCAAACCCTTATGTGACCCTTCCAAAGGAGAATCTATCCTAGCAAACTAAACTCAAGCCAAGTTTATCTTGAATCTGAAA
Source organism: Cervus elaphus (assembly GCF_910594005.1). Lineage (NCBI taxonomy): Eukaryota > Metazoa > Chordata > Mammalia > Artiodactyla > Cervidae > Cervus > Cervus elaphus. Next base: position 24,854,082 of record NC_057829.1, on the reverse strand, counting down.
GTTTAGAATGATCATGAACCACACAGCATGCAAATTCCTCATATTTGTCTCTTTAGATGTGATAAAGTTTTGATCAATGTTGTAATAACCTCTATACAATGGCTTCCTAAAGTGTTCACATTTAAAATTGTGACCTGCTCTGTATGATGCTTCATTTGCCTGAATTGCTACAGCAACAGCCAAGTATCAACTGTTATTGCGTCAAAGGTAAAACTTGCACCTGATATGTAGCCCCAGAGAATTTTTAGGGCAAAGGCTATGAACACAAATAAATGCTAATTTTAAAAGAAATGTTTGAAAAACTTCAATTCTGAAGTTAAATTAATCCAAATCTGAGAATCTAGAACAAACTTCATATAAAGAGGTACCATCTTAATCACATGCTAACAATAATGAAACTGCAGTATTGCAATAAAGGAGAAAAATTAAAGTGATTATATGGCATTCTTTGATGTTAGGTCCAGGGCACATGGGTTCTAAAACTGGTGAACTGGAATGCCACCTACGCTCAAGACACTGTAAAACAATGCCAAGATCCAAATATTTAAAAGGTGATTGAAATACCTAGACCTAGACTTCAAAAAATCTCTTCATACATCATTTCACAACAACTTAGCATCTCTTTAAAAGCATTGGTTTTGCTTCTGATCTTGAGTTTACTTTTAAAGCAAGAGTACTGCTGGAGCAATGCTGAAAGCCTGGGATAGCAAGAAATTTGTGGATCACAGCTTTTACCTCCAGAGGCTTGTTTCCTAAGGTGATCTTTATCTGCAGACTGCTAGAGGTCCCAGGCAACAAAGAGCTAAACATGATCAAGTTCTGAAACAGAAAAATTAACTGTGGAGCTGAAGGCTGAGCTTTAGAAGGGTTTTTTTCATTTCAAATCCAGATTTACCTTGGATTTAATTCCACTCAATTTGAAATTAGGATGGTTCACACTAACAAAATATATTAAATACATGAAAATGCTTAGATACTTTTTATTAATAACACCATTAGGTAGGTTGTCCGTAAATACAGTGTGAATGCAAATGCCACCACCCTCACAAAACTCATCTTCAATTAAAATCTGTGTAGATGTTTCCTGGCTTCCACTTCGTTCGCTGAACCTGGGGCCCCCACTCTGAATCCTGCCCCTGTGGTTGCTTGGGCTCCTGACAGTCTGTAAAATCTCTTCAGGGCTGGATGAACAAGCTCTGTCTTCATGAGCTTGACACTGGTTGAGGTCTAATTCTAACTCATCAGTTTTCCCTGGAACTAAGATTATAATCTGCCTGATTTTCAGTAACACTAACACAGCCTATAAGATTATCATCTTTTCACCCTCTTTACTCTTTCTACCCACCAGACAGACCTTTGGACAATTAAGTCAGTCATTCCACATTAGTTAGATTACGTTCAGTATTTGATAGCTCTAAAAGGAATTACAGTCACGTCAGCTTGAGGATGAGAAGTGGAAAAGAAAAAAGTAAATTGATGAAGACTAATGTAAAGACTAATGTAATGATAAAGACTGAAAGTAAAATGATAAAGATTAAAAAAAAAAATTCAGTTGTGTAAGCAACTGTGACCATTCCCATAAACTGTTTTTCAAAGTAGCTTCTCAAAGTGACTACCCTGCAAGTTACCAGACCTGCATCCACTCATTCAACAAATATTTCATCAAGCTTCACTGCTAGGGGAGTTCAAAAGAACTGATAAGCAAGTTCAGAAACCGCTGAACTCTTCACTCACCCCAGCAAAATCCCAGTGCTTTCCCTGATCATCTCATCATCCGCCCAAAATGGTGTTTCCCTGATCTCAAGTCAGATGACACATCAACTGTCAGCCCAGCTGGAATCCCATGCACACAGGCTGCTTCAGAAAAGCAGCCTCATATGGACAGAGGAGTCTGGTGGGCTAAGGTCCATAGGGTCGAAGAGAGTCAGACACAACTGAGCAATTTAGCACTCATGCACATAGCTCATACACCCATGGCGGATTCATGTAAATGTATGGCAAAACCAATACAATATTGTAAAGTAAATAAATAAATAAATCTGAAAAAAAAAAACCACAAAACCCCAAATATTTCAGTATCTACTATATCCAATGTAGAGATAATTTACCTCGACAAAAGACCAAAATGCTTGGAGATAACTCCTCCACAACAACTGCTGCTTTTCTTGGAATTTTAAAAATCATGTATCGGTAGAAAAAACTGCTGTGTATACTTTGGGTTAGAGGTTTTCCAAGCATGCTAACCTAGAAAAGCAGCAGCACTAACCCAGGGAACTTGTTAGAAATGCAAATTCTTGAGCCCTACCCGACTGTCTCCATCAGAAATTCTGGGGATGGGACCCAGCCATCTATTTTTAACAAGAATCCCAGGTGATTCTGATACTTACCAGTTTTAGAACCACTGCCTTATTTTAGGCTCAGTGATCACATTCAGATTCCATCCTTAATAGGACTAAACAAAGAGGTGACTCAATGACTTAAGTAGTACCTTATTCCTAGTACCCAACATAATATGTCCTCTCTACAACAGGAAAACCCAAGTGTATTAATTTATGGTCAAAAGTATTTTCAGACTTAACCTTCATTTATGTACAAGCCTGAGGCTTGTTGTAAAACTAGTGAGCACCAGGGAATTTCCCGGCAGTCTGGTGGTTAGAACTCGGTGCTCCCACTACAGGGGAAGCCGGGCTCAATGTGCGGCAGGGGAAGTAAGATCCCACAAGCTATGGCCAAAACAAAACCAAACCAAAAAACCCAGAACTAGTGAACACTGAAAGCAGGCCAATTTTACCCATAAGGTGAAATAAATAAGTTAACAGTGTGCCTTAGACTGGTTTACACTTTGTCTTGATACATTAATAATTATTCTTGGCACTCTGCTCTTCTCTCAAAAGGTTTCCAGTTTAGGGTCTAAGTCTCACCTGAATTCTTAGTGATAGAATGTTAATAAAATATAAAGGCAGGAAAATGTGTTAATGATACCTAAAAAGTTCTCATCATTCCAGTAAGCTTCAGTAGACAAAAACAATTTGTAAAGATATTCTTAGATATTAGTTTTTATTAACGTCCAAAAGTCCCAATACAAAACTATAGTGGAACAAATTTCTTTCCTGGAACCCACAGACACAGCAACTGCAGTGCAGTTACACTGGGAAGTTTGCTGCCCACTACATGTCCTAGGGAGGGGCCTTTTTTGGTGCCTCTAGTTACCATGCTCACTTCAATCTTTTGCCTAAAATCAAGACTTACTTTTTGTACCTACTCTGACTTCACATCACTGGGAACAAACCTACATGGCTTCTACCAATGAAAACAACTTCAGGCTATCTCAGACCCACAAAAAGATTCATTCAATGCCATCCCAGAGTTAACTTGTGGATGTGCAAAGGTCTGATGGGGTAAGAGTATGCTGGGCTAGAAGGGCCATATAGGAGGAAGCAGGAACAAGTGCCCCTTCTACACTATTAATATGACTAGCAGAATGTTCTGAAAGCCCTTCAGTATTATGTCAAACCCTATAGTTTCCACAGCAATATTTCTGATGAATTCTAGTCACCACTTACAGATCTAAACAGCTAAGAAAATTCAGGCTCTTACTAGCCTCTCAAGGGTCAATTATCACCTGAATGAGAGAGAACTCACTAAGATTAGCCTGGTCTCTTCCAACCACTGAAGATATAGCTTTTCTGTTGGAATTGTCAGCTATTCTATTTAGGTACCTAAACAAAATGTCTTTATTATTTGCTATGTACAATTAACATTATCTGTTTCCACCAAATTCTTTAATGCCTTGTGAGAACAGATATCCACAGGTAAATTCCCTAATACAGCTACAATAAATTTCACCCATATTTTAATATGCAAACTCATCCATGTTTTAATGTATTTCAAATGTCTTCCTTTAGCAGAAAATTAGAAATTTCCAAACTTTTTATTTTGTTCCCTAAACAAATGCTTTTCTGACCAGAAAGAAGTAACTGCTTCTGTATTACAGCACAACACAATTGTCCTGTGGCAGAAATCCGTTTCTCCTCCTTTTCCCAGCTAAGACTGGGGCTCATAAAACAAAGGCACCTAATATTTTCCTCTCACCTGAAGCACAGGCAAGATACCCAAGAGCTAAGACTCTTCGGATTGTCATGTTCTTTGCTCCTGTGTAAAAGTTCATGTCTTCACTGGTGCTGAAAACAGATCCTAAGATTTACCAGAAATGTAAAAGCATCTTCGAGTGGCTTTCCTCCTGAGTCTACTTTTGACCAAAGTCCCCAAAGCTTGGTCCGTTAGCAAAGGTACAACTCCATATCCTGGCCACTCTTGGGGTTTTAAGAGAGGATGAGTTGCCCAGGGGTACAAAATTGATGAACTGTTCTCTGCAAGTCACATACTTGTACAAGGGGTGAGGTGCAGATGTATGGTAACAGGTGAAATGCTACAGAGAAGCCCTCACGGTGCACAGCATGGGCACATGAAAAGGGCATCAGTTACTCTGTCCCACCTACTCCAGCCTACCCAGGTCAGGGTCTTTACATGTTTCTTTTCAGAGTGAGAAGTGTATAAAGTCTAACTATTGCTATAATTATCTTTAAAAAGGATTTTTTGTGCTGTTATATTTTGAGGAGTAATTTATAGGACTTAGGGAAAATTCAGAAAAAAATATTAACATCTTAAAATCTCAGTGTCTTAAAATGACTGAACCAAACATTACAAATGCAAAAACAGGTATCCAGAACATAAAAAAGATGGGAAAACAAAATTAAATGTCATCATAGACTTGTTACCTTATTAATTTAAGATTAGACTGCATGTTTCCTTCTGAATAAAAACCCAAAAGAGTTTAGACACAAACAAGTTCCCTTTACCTCATTTTCACTAAAGACAATTTCTCACGTTCCACTTCCAATTTACCTTTAAGCAATAATATAATGGAAACATTTATATTTTTTTTCCATTCTCCCATTATTATTCTCATTTAACTATCTCTGAAAAAAAGAAGTCTGATAAGTAGACTTTATCATTTTTCTTTCAAAATCATACTGTATGAAAGAACTGTATTCACTCTTTTAGTTAAAAATTATCTCAAAAAAAAAATTATCTCCAAGATTTCCACCTGAGAAAAACTTTCTAACTATTCTATAATGATTTATCTTACCGTAAAGAAACACTTATAGAATAACTGTACAGTTACAGATCAATCCAGTGGTTCAACTTCATAAGTTCAACAAACCATTAAGAGCAAAAAGAATAATTTATGGTTAAAAAAAAGTGGTTTGAAAGAATTTCAGGTATTTTAATCTATTTCTTAGTAAGAGCTATGTGGATTACATTTAGCTTAATATGTGTGTAACAAGGCACTTACATTCTAATATTAAACTGTAGGAACACCAAATCATTATTCTAGCAAAAAAACATAAAAACTCTAGTATAGTATATATTTTTGTGCCAGTGAAACATTCCAGGAACAGTTATTCACAGACAAATAAACTGATTATTTGCTAAAGCTGCAATTCAGCTTTTAGTGTTACTGCAAATGAGATGTCATTCTGGGGACTTTCCTGGCGGTTCAGTGGTTAAGACTCTGCACTCCCAATGCAGGGGCAAAGGGTTTGATCCCTGTTCAGGGAACTAAGATCCCACACGCTGTATGGCATGCCCTCTCCCAAGCAAAAGACCAGAATTTATCCCTACATTCCTTTAGACCAGAGTTTTTCAACTATTGACATTTTGGGCTGGATAGTCTTTGCTGTGGGGTGGGGCTGGGGGCGAGCAGCAGCAGCAGGCAGGATATGCCAAGTAGGACATTCATCAAAGTGCTAGGCCTCTAACAAGTACATGCCACTAGCACTCATCCAGCTGGGCCGGGTACAGATGTCTCCAGATACAGCTAAATGTCTTTTGGGGGCAAATTAACCCCCTGTTGAATACCACTGCTTTAGAGTGTATCACCACATTTCCTACCTTTTCACTGAATTAATAAACTCTTATGTATCTAAAATTCTGAAGGAGGTACACAGACTAATAAAAATAATATTTTTAATTAAATAAGACTTAAGGTATCATACTGGCTTGGTACTAAACTATACATGTGACACATAGTGCATTTAAAAAAAAAAGACCCTCAAAATTGAAAGTAATATACATGCTATTCTGGGAAACTAAAATAGTTAACATTAACATCAAAACTATGTTTTATGTAAAGCTTAACATATATAACAACACTGAAAATTACCTATTATTTTCTTAGTTTTTGATGTACTGTCTTTTGGATGAATTAAATTTTTAGTAAATGTTTTTAGAGACTAGTTAGGATTTTAGAACAAGTAGAAAAAAAAGTGTGTTCCAAAAAACTTGCAAAATTTAAGCAGCATGCTATTTTATGATTTATATTGAGGTTTTAAAAGGCTAGTATCTTTCTTAAAAACTAGTAATGACAATGCTATAAATAAAATCACAACTTTCCAAGTTTTTAATAAATGACATCTGTAATTAAATACTATTGTCAATTAAACTGATGAACTTTATTGGGGTTAAAACTATAACAAAGTTCATCCTAAAACATTTTGCAATGCAAAATTATCTCACTCAAGGAGTGTTTAATAATGTGGATGCCAGGAATTACAAGCAATTTTCAAAAGCAAAGACTCACATTCATAAAACTTTATACATCATTTGAACTAACAGATATTTATACTACTAGGATCAAACGTGCACCACTTTCATTCTTTTATCATGATTTTATATATTACATTATTTATCACCATTCTTTGTCACTACACATATTTTATCATACACTTGCACCATTCTCCTTAGATTTCTGATCTTTATCTTCATTCTTCCCATTATCCTATAAAATACACAAATAAAAAGTATATTTTATTAGATTCCCTTAGATGTAACTTTAAAAATAATACCATCAATAAACAGAGATACTCCAGATAGCCCATTTCACCATCTATGGAAAAGTGAACCCTTGGGGAACTCTTTGAAAGAAATCTCTCAGTTCTGTGCAGAATGACTTTTAGTATTTGAGAAAGCCATATAAGTCCTAAGAAATCAGAGGTTCTTAAGAATACATTACTAACAATAATATAGTCCTTGAGGTGGAGATTTTTTTTTCCTTGTTCTCTGAGTGAGACCCAGGCCAAAGAATGTCTCTCAATTACTGAAGTTAGTTTACAATGGCACTAAGTTACTAGATGAGTAAATCTTGTTTATAAAGAAGTCTGCGAACATAAATCATGCTGACATCTGAAGTAAGCTCTAGAAAAATACTATCTTTGGAGAAAAGGACAGAATGCTACCACTAGTTTCTGTTAGAAAAGCCACTAAGAGCTTAATAATAGTAAATTTTCCAGAGATAGGCTTTTCTGAAAAAGAATAAACTATGAAAATGTTGCAGGTAAAAAATAGCTAACCTTCTTAAGAACAGTGTGGATTTCATCCATTACTGTGGATAAGTTTCTGATTGTCTTATTCAGTTGGTTTTCAAACTGCAAATTCATGTTTTCTGAAATCTTTAAGTTTTCTTGTAACTGACTAAGGTCCTTTTTAACTTCTCTAAGTTCACCAGAGAGGTTTTTGTTAGAAATCTCCAAATTTAATATGGTTTTTTCATCTTTATCTGTCAAAAGGAAAAAAAAAAGAAATCAAATTCAAAATTCACCATTTACCACCTAATATTTCCAATTTAACCTTGAGGTTAAAAATATTTAAGTTAGGAGACTTAAATAATAATAAGTGTATTATTAGACTTAATAAGTGTATATAGACTTATTATTAGACTTAAAAAGTGTATATATTCCTTAAACTGGCCACAGTGTCAATTTCAATAGTTAAAAAGCACAATGTAACGCTTCTTTGTAAGGAGTCCAGCTGCAATGTAGGAGACCTGGGTTTGATCCCTGGGTTGGGAAGATCCCCTGGTGAAAGGAATGGCTGCCACTCCAGTACTCTTGCCTGGAGAATTCCATGGACTGTATAATCCATGGGGTCACAAAGAGTGAGACAGGACTGAGCGACTCTCACTTTCACTCACAACACTCAGTTAATTTAAGCTTTACCTAAGTATTACTTCTAAAACCAAGTTCCATTTTTTAGATGATTGCACAGACTAGAGAAAGTAGCAGGAACTGGTGAAAACAAAGCAGAACTACGGGAGGAATTAAAGGATACAACAGAACAATCAAACTTGAGAATACACATGAAGATCTTAAGATTAATTCTCATTAAGCTAAGCAATTTTACAACCTTTAACAGAAATAGTCAAATGTAAAGTTACATTATGTATCTACACTATAAAGTATGGATATGCATGTGTATAGGTATGTATATATGTGTGCACACATATATACACCAGTAGAATGTTAAAAGTACCAAGATACCAATGCTTTTCCTTACCTGTCTTTTCTTCTAGTAACTGCAGCTTCTGTTCCACTTCAGCTCGTACTTTTTCACTCTTTTCCAATTTTTGCAAGAGGCTTCCTACATCAACCATTGCACCATTGTACACAATAAGGCCAACATTTTCTTCTACGTCCTTTGACTCCTGTTTCACTATTGGTGTTGGAAGTAACAATCTGTTTCCTGTAATATAAAAGATACTTTTATTTTACAGCATGTGGGGGTCACAGTTCTCTGACCAAGGATTGAAACCATAACCCCTGCAGTGGAAGCATGAAGTGCCAACCACTGGACCTCCAAGAAATCCCTAAAAGATACCATACTTTAAAAAAAAAAAAAGATACCATAGTTTATTATGTTATTTTCTTTTTAAATTAATAATGCAGTTATAAAATGGCATGACCTTAAAATAATATACTCAAACCTAGCATATCTTCCTGCAATGCTTCAGATTCTTCATGGTTTTCTTCATCTTTTGAGGTGTCTGTTAATTTCCGGTAAAAGCAAGATTCACGGAGTACTACTTTATTAAGAAGCTTCTTTACCTGTTATGTAATAAAGTAAACAAATTAAAAAGATCAAAGTTAAGTTTTTGATTCTCCTTAACATCTGTGTTCTAATTTTCACATATGATGAACATCAATAGCATCTGTCAGGTATCCACTACCATTCAATTAGAGCACTTACGTTTTTAAATGTCTTCTCTAGAAACCTAAATTTCAAATTATCATTTGAAAAAAATTTCTAAGAAAAAAAAAAAGCAACACTGAAAGAAATGCTAACACACACATTAAAGTTTATGTACAAACACACGTACTACAGCATAGTTTGTGGTTCTAAAAAATGAGAACCATTCAGCAACTGGGGCCTAGTTAAGGCAATAAAGGCACACCTATACCATGGAATACTATGCAGTAATAAAAAGAACAAAATGGGTCTCTGTTTTCATGGCAGAATGCTGATGATACATTATTAAATGAAAAAAAGTCTCAGATATCGCCAGAATGATTTCATGTATTGTTTATAAAACTGGAACTATCATATATAAACACATATGAGTTGCTTACAAAAAGATCTAGAAGTTTACATACTAGGCCAAAGGAGTAGAATTAGATAGAGGAGACTTTTAACTTCTTACACTTTACTTCAATATTGTTTAACTGTATTACTATGAGCCTGTATTTGCTTTTAATATTCAAAAAGTCAAAGATATAAAAAGAGTTATTTAAAAATGCTTTTCATTTCAAATATTTGTAAGATAGATTACTTGAGCCCGAGAAAGGTGTAGTCCAAGAGTATAAAATATTTCTTCCAAATCCTTTTCAAGAAGGTAACCACAATGGCTTTGATCAAAGTAAACAAATGCCATTAATAGATCTCTGTTAATTGTGATCATCTGAGTCTTCTCTTTTTCCTAAAGAAAATGCAGAAGATATAGTACATAATTTTAACCCCTGAAAAGTGACAAAATTAGACTGTGTCCGTAATATACCAAAAATATGAAAAGACGTTTGTCTCATCTTAGCTAAACTGAGTTGATCTAGTTACATGTATGAAGAAATAAATAAAACACACTGATTATCTGTTGTGTTGTTGCCATTTACTCGCTAAGTTGTGTCTGACTTTTCTGCAATCCCAAGGACTATAACCCACCATTCTCCTCTGTCCATGGGATTTCCCAGGCAAGAATACTGGAATGAGCTGCCATTTCCTTCTCCAGGGAATCTTCCCAACCCAGGGATCAAACCCACATCTCCTGCATTGGCAGGCAGATTCTTTACCACTGAGCCACCTAGGAAGCCCACTGATTATCTGACATAACCACTAATATAAAAATACAACTGACTGAATTCTGTTGAGTGGTACTATATAGATATACAAGGATCAATAAAGTTCATCACAGTGTTACGTTTAACAATAAGTATGTTTTATGGAAGAAATGGAAATTATTGTGCTGTACATAAGAAACTAATGATGTATGTCAAACAGACTTCAGTATTTAATACACACCTTATCTTTAGAGGGCCTCTCCTTGCAGTACCTATTAATATCTCTTTTGTCATCTCGTTTGTTTTCTTCCTCATCTCGATCTACACAGTAAATACAACAGGAGCAAAAGACTCATTTAATAGATAAATTTCCAACTATCACACAGATTGAAAATACTTTTCTATTACTGATCACTTTTCATAAGATACAACAGCGAAGAAATATATAAATAAAAATAGTTTGGATTTTATAAGAAACAATTATAAAACAGCCTTGAACAGGAAGAAACTTATAAGGAGACCAGAGGGAAGAAGAAAGTGGACTTTAATGATTTGAATACAAGGACTTAATTCAATAAGTATCTGGGGGAATTCGTTTCCAAAAATGAATGGATTTAATACAAAAAGATTGAAACTTAAAAATTTTTTAAAACAGAGCAAGTATATTTTCTTGAAGGAGAAACAGTCAATATAGCAACTCTAACTGCAGATGCATTATTGCAAAATAAAAGTGTATGTGAGAATTGAAACGTTTTTTCATAACTAAGAAGACCTAACAATGTTAATATCCAGATTTGCATGATAAAAGATAGGAAATCAGATGAAAGTTAAAGCTCAGTTGTGCCCAACTCTTTGTGACCCCATGGATGTAGCCCACCAGGCTCCTCTGTCCATGGAATTCTCCAGGCAAAAACACTGCAGAGGGTTGCAATTCCCTTCCTTCTTCAGGGGATCTTCCTCACCCAGGGATCAAACCTGGTCTCCACATGGCAGACAGATTCTTTACCATCTGAGCTACCACAGAAGCCCAGGAAATTGGATAAATTATTCTTAATAAATAAATAAACAGAAAACTGACAAAAAAGTAAACTCCTTTCTCTTACCTATCATAGGCTATCCAGTTTTTGAAGACCTTGGCCACCACCCTCAGGTAAATACCACTACCAGCCTGATATTCAGCTAATAATTAAAGAATAAACTTCCTTATGGATTCAGTTCTTACCTCCTAAAATACGTAAGTTGAAGTCCTAAGCCCCTAATACTTCAGAATGTTGCCTTATTTGGAAAAATGGTCTATGCAGAGATAATCAAGTTAAAATGAGATTATCAGAGAGGGCTCTAATTCAATGACTGGTGTCCTTACAGAAAGGAGAAATTTGTATGCAGACACATGCAGACAGAAGACAATACGAGAATATGGGGAAAAGATAGCCATCTACAAGCTGATCAGATTTACCTGGAATAGAACCTTTCCTCACAGCCCTCCAAAGAAACCAACCCAGCCAACTCTTTCATCTTAGATTTAGCCTTCAAAATTAAAGGGTTTTTTTTGCAGACATTTAATGATCAACAATTTTTAAAGAGAAATTTTAGTTCTAGAGGTTTCTGGATCTTTCAAATGGATCTCTATCAGAAAGCCCAGAGTAACAAAGGGTTTGTTGGTACAATACAAGAGACAGTAAACACAAGGAGCTGATTAGTCTTTGAGATATTACAGAACATATATTCATAAATAATTCACACTATATTCCCTTCTTGAACATACACAATATAAATAAGCAGCTAAGAAATTCTGTAGTAAAACATGTAAACCTTTGCTTTTAGCCCAAGTTTCCCAAATTTATTTGACCCTAGAAAATTTTACTAACCTTAATACCAGTTAATATTTTGGAACACTCTGAGAAGGACTGTCTTAAGTGAGCAGTTGCATGCAAACAGTAACAAAGTAGAGAAAACTTTGTATTACATAGAATATACACACTAAAACACACATGAACTTTGATAACATTATGCTAAGTGAAAAGAAGCCAGTCACCAAAAAAAAAAAAAAATCACATACTGCATGATTCTATTTATACAAAATATTGTCTAAAATTGTGGATATATCAAAAACCAGTGAGTTGCATGTTTGTAAGTGGGTGAAACGACTGATACATGAATTACATCTCAAATTGTATTAAAAAAAAAGAAAACACTGGGCTTCTCTGGTGGTCTAGCGGTTAAGAACTCGCCTTGCAATACAGGAACACCGGTTCAATCCCTGGTCCAGGAAAGATCCCATGTTCTGTGGAGCAACTAGGCCTGTGAGCCACAACTACTAACCCGACACACTGCAACTACCAAAGCCTGTGTGCAAAGACCCCGTGCTCCACGAGAGAGAGGCCATGCGGTAAGACCGCACCCTGCTCACCACGAGACAAAGCCCGTGCATAGCAATAAAAACCCACCATAGCCACAAATAAATAAGAAATAAATGAATAAATCTTAAAAAATAAATAAAGGGAAACAGACAAATGTTTAAAACTACTGGATTGTGGTGATGGTTTCACAATTCTATAAAGTTACTAGGAATTATTATATTGTTAAATTATTAAACTAAATTACATACATTTAAAATGCATGAGTTTGTGATATATATTACAACAGCAATAAGCAGTATTAGAAAAAGAGAAAGACTGTGTGTTTTGAACCTAATTATTTCATATAAAGTACAGAGTGGTTCAATTGCTTGTTTTATTACCATGGATAAATTAATTTACAGCTAAGAGCTGCAGTTTCCTCAATTATGAAATGGTTAAGTATTCTCTTTAATTTATTTACATTTTACAGACATGACGCATTTTGAGTGTTTAACTTGAAAGGTATCAGTTTCAAAACCATCACTCTAGAAACCTAATTTTAAAACACTTTTTAAAATTCCAAGTAATCACTGCTCAAATCTTAGAACATGCTGTGTATAAAAACTATTTTGTAATCTTTTCCACATCACTATCCCCTACCTACTTTTTCAATGACCGCACAGAATTTAACTGCATGTCTATGTCAAAATGCATTTAAATAACTCCCTATTGTTTTACACAAAGGTTATTCTAGCAACTGTACTGAAAAGAGACTGTAGAGGAAGGGTATAGGGAGGGAAAGCAGGTATGGGCTTCCTTAGGGCTACACCAGTGAAAGAAACACAAGTGAAAGTGACAATGTTAGTCGCTCAGTCGGCACAGACTGTAGCCCGCTAGGCTCCTCTGTCCATGGAATTCTCCAGGCAAGAATACTGGACTGGGTAGCCATTCCTTTCTCCAGGGGATCGTCCCAATTCAGGGATCAAACCCAGGCCTCCTGCACTGCAGATGGGATTCTTTACCACTAATTCAGATGGTAAAGCCTATAAAGTTGGTGACAAATGGTCTGATTCTGGGTATATTTTGAAGACAGAGGCAATATGACCTCCTGATAGAATGGAAATGGAATATGACAAAAACAAACAAGGATGACTCCTAGATTTTAGCTTAAGCATCTGTAAGGATGAGATAGCCATCAAGAGTCAGAGGTCAGAGGATTTGTATGTTTTCTTTATGGTGAAGAGGAAAAGCAGAAGTTCAGTATTAAACATGTTTATTTTGAAATGTCAGGTAAGTGGAGATGACATACAGGCAGTTGATATGGAAGAATAAGAGAAGCCTGATTTGAGATACAAATTTGAGAACTGTCAATACAGGTAGATAGTATTTAAAGTCAGAAGAATGGACAAGAACACCACTACGGGAGTTACACAGTAGAAAAGGAATAAAGAAAACAACTAAAAGATGAGAGCCAGGACATTCTGACGTAAAAGAAAAGGAGAACAACGTTCAGTGATTTAAGTAAAGCAGTGATTAAAACAATACTGGGAGAATGGGGGAGAAAAAAATGGGATTGTAAAAAGGGTTAAACTTCATTGAGCAAAACAGGTAATGAAGATAAAAGAAACAGTGATATATGTTATATTATATCACTGCTACTGAGCTGAATGTCTTTTCTTAGACAACGTGAAGAGTTTCTACCTTCAAATGGATCAGGAACACATACAAACACAAAGATAACATAAATAAGATAAAATATTAACTAATGAATCAACTGTTGGGTATAAAGTGTTCAACTTCTTTCGTGTTCCATTCTTTCAGCTTCTTGTATGTTTGAATATTTTCATCAATTAGAAGAAAATTAAAATGCTAGGATAAAAAGAAAAAAATGGAGAGGCAAACCAAAAATACCTTAAGTAGTAATAATTCTCAACGATAGGTATTACAAAGAAAACTTATGATTTTCTCATCTGAGGAAAAAAAAAAATTTTTTTTTTAAAAGTCCCAAATCTACATGGAAACCAATATTCAGTGGTACTCCATATGTACTATAGAGCTGGCATATATGATTAGTCAAGACATCTACAATAAAGCTTTTTGAGTATCATTACTACTGGTAAAAGTTTTAAATAATAATTTAAAACTTGGGTAATAGATAAGAAAGTGTTTATTATTAGTCTTTAATCTCAATCTGAATGTTAGATATACTCTTTTGCTTAGATGATAGCCTTCATAATTTAAAAAAATACTACAGTTAGTTTTCTAAGGAAGTTTATAACCTTTTCATGACACGCTTTAACAACTGTTTTTAGGGAAAATTTTACTCAAGTTGAATAAGCATTAATTATATGTGGACCATATGACAGTTAAAACTATATATTTCTTAAAACAATGCTCTCACCTAAAAATTAGTAAAACAGTACTTAATATATCAACAGTACTTAATATAACATACTTTCACCAGAGAATATTTTACCTTTCCTATTATAAAAATTACTGTAATTATACATTTCAGTGACATGAAGTCACCAAACAGAAATTGTAGTTTTCATCCTAAGGGGAATAAATGAATCCTACCATCTTCTTCATCCTCAGCTTCTTCTGCTTCCATTGGATCATATTCATCTTGATTATTATCTTCTTCAGTTTCATCATCATCTTTAGAATCATCTTTTCTTTTATCTTCTTTCTGTAATTTAAAATGTCTTAAAATTAAGCAAGATTTGAAAAAAATTAAATTCACCAAATTTACTTGAAATAGTATCCCATTATAAATATATACCTTTATCATTAATACATACATAAATAAGCCATCATGCTATATACCTCAAACTTAAAAATAAACTAACAAAACTAGTTATACATGCTTATATAAGCTTAATTTAAAAGACAAATTTCTAATAATACACTAAAACTTTTTAGTTTGACTTTTATATTTCACTATTCCGTTGAAATTTATTGTTCTATGTTACACTACAGAAGACTAATTAGAAAAGTAACTTAAGTTGCTGGTCATAGAAATAATTACAGACCTTCCTTTCATCCCTATCTTCTTTTTTATCTTTATCATCGCCTGATTTTCTCCGTTTGGGTTTTGGCTCATCAGTTTCATCATCTCTTTCTTCCTTTTTATCTTTTCTCTCATCTTTTTTGCTTTTCTTTTCCTTTTCTTTTTTATCCTCTTTCTCAGGAAGAGACAATAATGATTTGTATATTCTGACGCCAAAATCTCTTTGAAGCATTTCATTGAAAAGCTCTGCGAATAATGAAACCTATAAAAAGACAAACAGTAACCCAGCCAACTTAAGATAGAAACACTGAATAAATCCAGCAATTCAGTAATTTATCATACGATGACTTGTCACATCCAACAATTAATGTGCACTAACAATAAATTATAATAATTGATGTCAATGATGCCAAAAAGCCTCAAAATCCTCAAAAACTCTTCTGAAGATATATTGTGTTTAGTATACTTTTGACCAAATAGTATAAAAAATAACTGCATGTGTATCAATAAGATGTACTCTACAAGTTTTTATGAAATGCCTACATGTATCAGGACTGTTCTTAGCAATATGGATACCGAAGTGAAGAAAGCAGATAAAAATCCCAACTCTCATAAAATAACTAATCTAGGGGGACAAAGTATGGAATAACAAAATCAGTATCAAATTATAATAAAAACAAGCAGGGTAAAAGCATAGGCAGTAATGAGTACAGCCAGAGATGGCCTTTCTGATCAAGTGACATTTGAAAAGTGATGTTAAATTCACATACAAAAATGACTTACATTCTAATGATAGATTAAAAGGAAATTAACTAGGGGGATATGTTAGATGGAGAAGAAAAAAATAAAGCATTTTGCTAGCAGATGCCTGTTTCTCAAATCACTGTTTTCCACTGTATGGCCTTAATTTGAGATCCTCTTACAGCATCCATTAGATATACAGTATATACATTATAAGTAGAGATATCGAAGGCTATTATTTTCATTAATTTATTTTTAAAATGACTACTGCATGAGAGGCACTATTAAGAGTTAAATTTATAGCAACTGGTAATAAAAATAAAACCATATAGCATATGATGTTTAAGGACACTGAGTTACTGGAATTTTCAAAAACTGTGAACACTTTAATATTTGTAACATACTTTGCATCAAGATGAATAAGCTTGCACTTCATGTTTAATAAGCTCAGCAGCCCTCTATATTTGTGTGCAAACATCATTTTTATCTTACCATCTGGTGGACAATGAATGACCTTCTGGGTCAAGTAGCTAAGACTGATTTTTACAATTTATCAAATGAAACAATGTGAAATATGTTGATAAGATACAATAATTGCACACAATTATAACTTCGCATAGGCTATTTACAAAACTCATATTTTACACGGGTTTGTTTAAAGAATGAACCAATCACTAACATAGAAAGAGAAGTGCATTTCAACTATTTTGAAAAATGACAAATTATGTTGTAAAGCTGCTCCAGAGTAATGATACAAAGAAACAGATTCACAATGAAAAGATAAACATCAATTATTTTATCTTACACCTAAATCAGTCAGATGTAAAAGTTTCAATCCCACTAAATGGTATTTTAATTCTACAGTAAATAATAAAGTGCTGCTACATTCCCAAGAGTGGCAGTTAGACATTACTGTATTATGACTCCTGATATCCTGATAAAAAACAAAAAACACACCACTACTTGTGAAGTAGTCAAAGAAAAACAATGATTGAACCTGAACTGGACTGAGACTTTAGATCCAAGTATCAATTTATGGGAAACAGAGAAGCCAAACATTTAAACCATACCACAGGAATGCAATTAGCAAAAAAAGTTTGTAGGAAACGTCACCTGGTTGTTTTTCCCATAAAAAAAATACACTATAAGGAAAATTTTAAAAACAGAAACAATGAAGGAGGTACTCAAAAGAGATCTGAGATACACTGACCGATCAAAATATATGAGCCTTATCTGGACCCCAATTCAAACATAAAACATTACCTCAAATGAATGTTCTTTATTATCCTCTAATCTGTAGTCCAAGAGTACACTCAAAGACATGATGCTACAATCAAACTTGCCACTTTTTGCAGCCCAGTTTGGATGTACAACGATAGCCGGCTCATCAGGCAAAATATATCTTCTTTCCCGACGCTGGCGTTCCAGTTCCTCTTGACGTTTTCTTTCTTCTTCCTACATATTTGAAATTTTAAATAATGGTTAAACTTCCACGTACATTATGTATCATACCAAAAGAAAAAGGGTGAATTTCTAACAATGATAATACCAACTTTAAGGGCTAAGAAGAGAGCGAAGTTCAAATTTACTAAAGAAGATAGCCGCTTTTATGGCACCTAATTCTTTCTTTTTAATTTTCCAGGGTAAGCTGCTGCCTTCTAAAGAGGGAAAAGACCCCACAAACCTCTATTACCATCATATAAATCAGGATATTCTGGGAAAATGGTGGCAATTCCCACATTTAAAAAAGAAACAGTATAACCTAGACAGTGAAACCAAAATCCATGTATATTCACAACAAAATGAAATGACAAGGTATTTCCACAAACCCCAATATACAAGTAGGAGGGGAAAAGTCACAAGATCTAAAACATCTATGTGTTACTGACATCTGTATACAGGGGAAGCAGAAGCAAGCAATGAGGTTACCTGCTGAATCTAAGAATAGGTAAACCTAAAACAGGCAATGGAAAGCACAGTAGGTAAATTTAAGAATAGTAGCTGAAACTAGGAAAAAGTGAGTTGAGTACAAGGGGTCAGTGTTAAGATCTAAAATGGCTAAGGCATTCTAGGCCTACCTATGAACTTGCAAAGCTGATTTATCAGGGCATCCTTTCAGCACAGGCCAAACTGAGGAGAAACTTCTGGGAGCAGAATTAATAGTGAACAGGGCAAGAATAACAGAGAGAACAGAGATGTGGGAGGAGAAGGTCCAGATAAAAAGTGACAGGCAGCAATAAAGACAGAAATCTCAGCAAGCCACCATATTTTTTGGCAGAACAAGAAAATAACAGAACATAGAGCTCTATAAAGTCAGAAAAGCAATCTGAAGCAACCTCCTTCTAACAAACTTTAGAAAAACTACATTCACATAAAAATTAGCAACAGAAAAAAAAAAAAAATTAGCAACAGAAAGATACTTTGGTCAAATTCCATGCAAAGTTATTATTGGTGAAAAAAAAAAGTGGGGGGGGAGAATAAGGAGCAGAATCACGTCTCTGGCAGACAATGAAAGTGGACCAGAAGACATGGCCAAAAGACAGATTAAAAAAACCTTAACTTACTATTTTTAAGTGTGCTAAAAGACATAAAGAAAATGTTACAAGATATGAAAGAACAACATGAGTAAATATTTTAAAAAGTAGAAAACGAGGTGACAGAATTTAGGGAACAATCAGAAAACTTAGTCCCAGCAATTTAAGAAAAAGTAAAGGAATAAAAAAGCAAATGAACTCAACAGATAATGCTTTATTTCCTCTAAAATCAGGAACAAGACAAGGGTGCCCACTTTCACCAGTACTATTCAACATAGTTTTGTAAGTCCTAGCCACAGCAATCAGAGAAGAAATAAAAGGAATCTATATTGGAAAAGAAGTAAAACTCTCCCTGTTAGAAGATGACATCATCTTCTACATAGAAAACCCCAAAGACCAAAAAAAAAAAAAAGAAAAGAAAACCCCAAAGACACTGCCAGAAAATTACTAGAGCTAATCAATGAATATAGTAAAGTTGCAGGATATAAAATCAATACACAGAAATCCCTGGAGAAATGGTAACCCACTCCAGTAATCTTGCCTGGAAAACCCCATGGACAGAGGAGCCTGGCAGGCTACAGTCCGTGGGATCACAAGAGTCAGACACGACTTAGTGACTAAACCATCAACCACTACAAAGGGAATATATGCCTAAAGATAATGTGTGAAAAGGATATTTGCCATATACTAGCTATTTTTTTTTTTTTTTACTAGCTAGTTTTTTGGTGGGAGGGTGGGAGTTAAAGACGACTTGGGGTTATTTTTTCATCAACCTCCATTTTATACTTATTTATAATGGCCATTATTTTTACTAATACTGTAGAACTATGAAAATGAATAAAATACTAAAAGTTTCATATAAAAAAAATACACAGAAATCCCTTGCATTCCGATACACTAACAATGGCAAAACAAAAAGAAATTAAGGAAACTATCCCATTTCAACGGAAAGAACAAAATACTTAGGAATAAACTTACCTAAAGAAACAAAAGACCTATATGTAGAAAACTATAAAACACTGATGAAGAAAATCAAAATGACACAAACAGATGGAGAAATATACCATGTTCCGGGATTGGAAGAATCAATATAGTGAAAATGAGTATACTACCCAAAGCAAACTTCAGATTCAACGCAATCCCTATCAAGCTACCAATGGTATTTTTCCACAGAACTACAGCAAATAATTTCACAATTTGTATGGGGAAAAAAAAACAAAAAAACAAAAAACCTTGAATATACAATGGAGAAAAGACAATCTCTTTAAGAAGTAGCGCTGGGAAAACTGGCCAACCACCTGTAAAAGAATTAAACTAGAACACTTTCTAACACCATACACAAAAATAAACTCAAAATGGATTAAAGATCTAAATGTAAGACAATAAACTATAAAACACTTAGAGGAAAAGGTAGGCAGAACATTCTCTGACATAAATCAGAAGATCCTCTATGACCCACCTCTCAGAATAATGGAAATAAAAATGAAAATAAACAAATGGGACCTAATTAAATTTAAAAGCTTTTGCACAACAAAGGAAACGATAAACAAGGTGAAAATATAGCCTTCAAAATGGGAGAAGATAATAGCAAACAAAGCAACTGACAAAGAATTAATCTCCAAAATATACAAGCAGCTCATGCAGCTCAATACCAGAAAAATAAATGACCCAATCAAAAAGTGGGCTGAAGATCTAAACAGACATTTCTCCAGAGAAGACATACAAATGGCTAACAAATACATGAAAAGATGCTCAATATCACTCATTAGCAGAGAAGTGCACATCAAAACCACAATGAGGTACCATCTCACGCTGGTCAGAATGGCGACCACCAAAAAGTCTATGAACAATAAATGCTGGAGAGGGTGTAGAGAAAAGGGAACCAACCCTCTTACACTGTTGGTGGGAATCCAAACTAGCACAGCCACTGTGGAGAACAGCATGGAGATTCAGTAAAAAACAGGAAAGAGAACTGGCATATGATCTAGCAATCCCACTGCAGGGCATACATACAGAGGAAACCAGAACTGAAAGAAATATGTGTACCTCAATGTTCATTGCAGCACTGTTTACAATAGCTAGGACATGGAAGCAACCTAGATGTCCATCAGCAAATGAACGGATAAGAAGTTGTGGTACACATACACAAAGGAATATTACTCAGCTATATAAAAAAAAAACTCATTTGAGTCAGTTCTAATGAGGGGGATGAAACTGGAGCATATTATACAGAGTGAAGTAAGTCAGAAAGAGAAACACCAATACAGTATATTAATACATATATACGGAATTTAGAAAGACAGTAATGATGACCCTATATGCAAGACAGCAAAACAGACACAGATGTAAAAACAGACTTTTGGTCTGTTTGAGAGAAAGCAAGGGTGGGATGATTTGAGAGAATAGCACTGAAACACATATATTACCACATGTAAAATAGATGACCAGTGCAAGTGTGACGCATGAAGCAGGGCACTCAAAGTCGGTGCTCTGGGACAACCCAGAGAGATGGGGTGGGGAGGGAGGTGTGAGGGGGGGCTCAAGATGGGGGGACACATGTACACCCGTGGCTGATTCATGTCAATATATAGCAAAAACCACCACAATATTATAAAGTAATTAGCCTCCAATTAAAATAAATTAGTTAAAAAACCAAAAAAGATAATGTCTTAAAGAGAAAGGGAGGTAATATGGAAATATTAAATATCAAAAGAAATGAAAAAGTGACCAACATTGAGGAAGCAAAAAAGGTAAACACAAGACATCAGAATTCCTTAAAGAAAACAAAAGTGGACAGAACAAATATAAAATTATTACTTGACACAACTTGTTTGTTCATAGCACTATTATTCACAATAGTCAAGAGGCAAAAACAAGTATTTTTGCTACCATGAGCCCTGAGGTATCTACTAGAGATGAGCTACAGGTACAATGACAAAAGGATTAGTTGTAAGCATTAGGTATATAGTAGTAAAACCAAAATTAAGTGAGCATTAAAAGAGTACAGTATGTACGCTACATGCTAGGACAATGTATTTATAGGACATTTTAAAAATGGGGAGAAAGCAGGTATAGGAATAGGAAATTCAAAAATATACTTAGAGTAAGCAAGACGTTAATACTGGTGGTGGGACTACTAGTATTATATTTGTATTATGTATCTGTATATATACTCACAAGCACTGGCAAAAAAAAAAAAGTTGATAATTTGAGCTTTAATAAGGAGAAGAATCACACGGAATTGAAATCCATTAAAAATGTTCAAATCCATGTATTCATAATGTTTAGAAACAAACAGGTAACCATCTGAAGATGCAGGAAACCAATTCACTATTGTGAAAATTGGATAAACAACAACAAATAGTGCTTGATGGAGCACCATATATATTACTACATTAGTATGGCAGAGGAATGATGCAAATTCCTGAAGTCTTTTTTTTTTGCCTTAAGTTCCCCAACTAGGGATTGAACCCGTGCCCTGTGCAGTGGAAGGGCAGGATCTTAAACCTTTGAACCACAAGAGAAATCCCAACAGTCTATATTTTCAAAAGAAAGAAAACAATCAAGTATTGATCCTGTCTTCCACATGAATTTACCAAAAGGAAAACCTGTACCACTGCGTAACCAAAACAGCAGATGAGAGGAATATGTGAAAACAAAATAAGAATTATAATACCACCATTTTTAACCTCAATAAATCAATGGATTTAGGATTTGAGCACCACTGCACACTAACATCAAAAAGTGAAAATCTGCTTTCTTCTGTTGCTGTTCTGAATTCAATTCTAAAGCAATTCCTACAAGCAAAGTAGGTATCTACACAGGTTGAGGTTGGTGAGAAAAGTTTAGAGCTACAATGGCCCAGAGTAGAAGAGCTGCCCAGTTATCAGGTACTGATATCCAAATGAAACAAGGAGGGCATCCATACAGAGAAAGTGTAGGACAGGAAATAGGACTAAAGTGGAATAAGGAGGATATACAGATTGGAGAGGGACTGTGATATGTAACTGAGGAAGTAAGAAAATCCATTAAGTATAATAGAAGATATGTTTCTCATTATTGGGGAAAGGAGTTAAGATACATGGAAAGAGAAAACCAGAATGAAGTCTGTGATGCGGAGTAGAACTGGAGTTACTAGTGTAAGCTCTTCACTTTCCATGTACATACCACAGTAAATACAATATACCATTCTTCACTAAAAGGTATCAAGGCTTCCTGGAGAAATGGCTGACTTCAGAAACAGGGCAGGGATAGTAATCAATGAGACTAAAACACTTTATATCATAATGCAAAATAAGCAAAGTCTTCAAAAGATGACACAGGGCTATTCCAAAGAACAAAGAAGTCAACTTGAAATGCCTCCCGCTGGCCAACTCTGAGATAATTTCACTATCAAATATACAATTACATCCATAATCAAATTTCTCCTATTATCTCAAAACTACTGTTAATGGCTACCCCCTCCCCACCCTGATTTCAGTTGCCATTATTAGCCTTCTTTAAACCATTTTTCTACTTTCATCACATGAACATTTATGAAAAGTTCAGACAAGATGCTTTGTAAAATTTCATACATTCTAAATCTTACAATTAGATTAAGGTAAAACATTTTTGGTAGGAAGGCTTAATAAATAATGATGTGTACTTTCACAATACATCCCATTAGTACAGACATAATGTTGGTTTATCCAATTACTGTTGGTGTAACACACTTCTGATATCCCCATGTTTCAAATTCATAAAACACCCAGGTGTTATTCTTCTGGGCATATAAGACAGAGGCACAAACAAGAGTGAATAAACAGACTCTTGAGTCTTAAGAACTGAGATGCAATCAAGTACACAGCTTTAAAGCAGCAAAATTCTCAGACAAGCACTTCACTAGAACTCAATCTCTGAACTTAATAGCTCTGTCAAGCAAACTTTCTTTGATTTTTTAATATCTAAAACATTATTATTCATTTTTTAAGAGGAAGGATTGAAAACACCTGACTTATAGAAATCATTCAAATGTCTCTCAAGTGAAGAATGAATAAACACTGATACACTGATGCTGTGGAATATTATTTAGCAACTAAAAAGAACTACAGAAACACACAACAAAAATGGGTGAATCTCTAATGCATTATGTTAAATTAAAGAGGTCAGACTCAAAAGGTTATATAATTCCATGACATACTTGAAAAGGCAAAACTATAGGAAAACACATCAGTGGCTTCCAGAGGCTGACCAGGTAGGAGAAGAAAATGCTTACAAAGAGATATTACTATAAGCTATTTTTAGGGGATGACAGACCTTTTTTATATATATGATGACTGTGGTGGTGGTTAAATGGCCACATGTATGTGTCAAAACCAGCACAACTGTTCACTAAAAGGATGAATTTTAGTATTATGTAAATTATATCTTTTTTTTTTCATTTATTTTTATTAGTTGGAGGCTAATTACTTTACAATATTGTAGTGGTTTTTGCCATACACTGACATGAATCAGCCATGGATTTACATGTGTTCCCCATCCCGATCCCCCCTTCTGCCTCCCTCTCCATCCCATCCCTCTGGATCTTCCCAGTGCACCAGCCCTGAGCACTTGTCTCATGCATCCAACCTGGACTGATGATCCAACAAGCTATACTTGTTTCAATGCTGTTCTCTCAGAACATCCCACCCTCGCCTTCTCCCACAGAGTCTAAAAGTCTGTTCTGTACATCTGTGTCCCTTTTTCTGTTCTGCATATAGGGTTATCGTTACCATCTTTTTAAATTTCATATATATGTGTTAGTATGCTGTATTGGTCTTTATCTTTCTGGTGTAAATTATATCTTAATAGACGTATATACACATACATATTCGAAGAACCCTATAAACCAATATTGAAATGATTTAAAAAAAAAAAAGAAATGATTTAGTATATACCTCTTTATCATCTTCAGATTTCCTATCATCCTCCTCTTCCTCTTCTTTCTCAGATTTCTCTAATTCCTTTTGCTCTTCTTTTTGCTCTTCTACTTTAAGCTGTTTTGTCAGTCGGGCTATTAACTGGGATTTTAAGCCTTTGGAACTAAGAGCTCGACTTTCTAATTCTTTGCGGAGATCATTTACCTAAATATACACAGCATAAAAACACAGAAAATGGAAACAGGATCATGAAATAAGGAATCATGCAAGTATCTTCTGTATGATTTTTTTAATTTTTTCTTTATTTTTCTTAAAGTTCTCCCACTGTATTGCTCCCAGCCCACCTCCCTCCACCCTCGTGCACACATGCTCAGTCATGTATCCCATGGACTGCAGCCCGCCAGGCTCCTCTGTCCATGGACTTTTCCAGGCAAGAATACTGGAGTGGGTTGCCATTTCCTTCTCCATGTATGATTTTTTTTAAAGTTTTGGTGAAAGGTACCCTTGTACAGCTCATAAAATATTTGTAAAAATGCAAACTGACAGAATTTTTTTTTTTAAGTAACTTGCAACATGTTTTAAGATGCGTTAAAAGAAGTTAATGCTCTTTGACCTAGAAATTCTAGTCTCTGGGAAATTACCCTAAGGAAATAACTTATACACAAGAAAAAAAACTTTTTATACATTCTTTGTCATAATTCCTCCATCCAAAAATGTGAAGAATCAAAATATCCAATAAAAGAGTAATATTAATACCTAAGGAAAAAACAGTAAACCATTTGAATGGAACAGTATAAAACATTTAAAAATAAATTAGATGAGAAACACTATATTAACTGAAAAGGATGAGATGGCAACTTTTTTATACAACATGATTAGAATCAACCAAGCAAACACTTTATACCCAGAAGAAATAACAGAAGATAACACATCTAATTTTTAAGAAAGGTTGCTGTGTTTGAGTGACAGACCTGAGTCATTTTTTCTTCAATATTTTATGTATACACTAATTTTTAAAATAAGCATGCATAATATTTATAGTCAAAGAAATACAAGTTTTAAACAAAGAAACAATAGAGAAACCATCAGTTAGACAAAAATTTCTTGGGGCTGCAGGCTTAATCTAATCTTCTGAATCTATAGGATTCTATATTAAACCTGATGTTGATGAAAACTGATGTTGAGGAGTAATACAAGAGTGTCAAAATTATGATATATATATTCTCTACTTACTAAAAACCAATGTTGGCTTAAAAACTATAGTTTCATAAGAAAAACTCTGATTTTGCTGAGGACAGAAGTTAATCAAAAGGTCAACTTCTATATGTTAATAAACAGAAAGCTGCAAAAGCAAGCAAGTTTCTGATCTACGTAGAATTTATGTATGTGACTCTCTAGATCTACATTCACAGTATAGACCCGGAGATGCAAAACCGTCAAAAGGTAACAGGTCCAAAGACCCTGGGAAGCAAAGAAAAACTAGTAAAATCAGCCAAAGATTTTCAAACAGAGTCTTATATTACGTTCCTCCTAGTTCAGATGTATTATGAATCCACATTTTACTTTTAAATTCATTTAAAAACTGGATAATCTTTTTCTATGTTTCATTCCTTCTCGTGGAATTTACGTTAATTTGCAGAAATTCCAACTCTTGGTCAGTTCCCAAATCAGAAAACAATATTGCTCACACTATCCACATATGCATATTACATTCACCAGTTATTGGTTGAACTACTTAATTTTTGCACACACAAACACAACACAGAATTTTACATATAACCAGCAGACTTCATTTTTAATGATTTATATGTGAAAAACTATTGTCTACAATATCCTCTATTCCTGTTCATAGATTTCTAATTAAATATCATTACTTTCAAAGTTACCTTCATTGTCTTTGGGTCAAGTTTAGACCAATGGGTAGGAGTGGAAATTTCTTTAGCTTCACCATCATCCTTCTCTTCTTCATCCTGATATACAAAGTTAAGAACAGAATTACTATTCTGAAACCTTAAAATAAAGGTTAATTTATTTTTAAAAGTCTGTTGCTGATCTGTGCAAGGTCACAAATGTTTCAGATTGTCTTCTCCTAAAGTTATTATTTAGGCAAGTCCACGTACATACATTCTACCACTTTTAACTGATCACAAAGACACTCATCAGCCAATCAAAGCCAGATCTGTGAAACACAAAAGGGTGATAAATTACAACACAAAGGATATCAGGGATGCACAAACACTGCCGGTTCTCCACTAACCACACAGTGTGTGATCTTGCCCCAATTTTCAAACCACCCAAAGTTAAGACTGATTTAGTCAGACCTTTCAAATGTACCAAAGATGCCGCCACATAGCCTGAAATTTCAAATCTCTCAGACTTGTGGTTGTCCAATTTCAAATATCCATGACTAGAAATGATGACCGTGAAAGAGAAAATTTTTTAAATTTTAGAAAATGGCAAAATGTTTAAAATGGCTTAATACTGAATCTTGCTCAACAACTGGTCCCAGATTCCAGCAACTAGACCTATGATAAAAACAAAATTCTGTGCAATTTAAGCACAACTTATTTTCCTTTGAGGTCTCAGCACTCTTAAAGTTAGCGTAATAGACAAATTTTTTTTTTTTACAAGAAAAGAACATACAACTATACTGCTGAAAGCTGGATTACCAGTCGCTGTTACCAGTTATGTTCCTCCATGTGTGTTTGTTATGTAGTGTGTGGTGTGCATTTGTGCCTGTGTTCCTGTGCCTGTGAGAAGCGGAAATAGAAAAAGGGATTAGCGTTCAGTGCCTGTTCTCCATCAGCCTCCTTGCGTTCACCCTGAAGCTTCTCGACCAGCTGCTGCTTGTATCCTCGGGAGAGGGTTTCCCACTCTGAGCGGGTGGGAAGGCAATGCCAAACATCCGGGAAAAATAAAACCACTGTCTCCACATGAGCTGGAACTGTACGCCCCTTGTGGGTCTCCTCAGGGCGATGGTAGCGAATCTCTGCAAAACGGTACCTGTTGCAAGGGAAGAAGCATGTTGGAAAAAAAATTCTAAAATACATTTTAAAGACCCTAGTTCACTTGTAGCACATCAAGTAAAGAAATTTTGCTGCAAGAACTTGAGGTTGGTCTAAAGAAAAAAAAATTATAGAAGCCATAGTTCCTCTTTTGGTACATTTGTACAATATTTTATGGTTAAAAGAATATGTTCCCCAAGGCATTGTCAAGTTTGATTACAGAGCTACCCATACTTTAGAGAATACCTGAAGAAGCTGGATAGCTGTTCAGATTTCATGTGCTAAAAAAAGAATGTTCTCAATTAAATCACAAGAAATACACTAAAATACACAAGACAAATAAGCCTCAAGAGAAAATATGGCTGAACAAAAATAATCAGCAACTACATCATTTTATAACAAAAGAATTATAATGAAATGAAGTTCTCTCTTGACGATCTTCTCCAGCTATGCATGAAATGAAAAATATTTTCAACATACATCCAACTTCCAAAGTACAGCGTAACAAAACATTAATATTTTCAGTTTATTTTGATTAGTTCTTAATCCTTTTCCCCCAAACATTTTTGGCACCAAATAAACTTTTGCTACAAATGAGCATTTTCCTTTGAGATTATCTGCATGATCAAGATTGCTAAAATATGGGGGGTGGGGGTGGGAGAAGGCTGATGGACAAGAACATCTACATAAACTATTAGAAAAACATTTCTAATCAAGAAATGAATTAGTACTTACCATTGTGTGCATACACTTAGATCAATGCCTGTCAGAGCCTTACAACAACGAATAGCAGTCTTAATCAACACAAAAGGGTCTTTTTCTGGGTCTGGTCCATCCAACGAAGGAGACCAATGGCCTCCAATGGCCATGGCTTCATCCTTGCCTTTCATGCCCACTAAAAACTAATTTAAAACAAAGAATCATTTACATGTATTATGTAACCTGTCAAATTACAAATTAAATACTTGAAAAGGAAAGGAACAAACCTTTCCAATACCATTTTTACTACCTCTGGTATCTGTCAGTCAAGGAAGAGTTCAGTTCATCGTGTTCCACACTGCATTTCAGCAATGGAATAGGATTTACACATCATAACTCATCCTTCTAAAATATTTCCTCAGATAA
Organism: Cervus elaphus; assembly: GCF_910594005.1. Classification (NCBI taxonomy): domain Eukaryota; kingdom Metazoa; phylum Chordata; class Mammalia; order Artiodactyla; family Cervidae; genus Cervus; species Cervus elaphus. Next base: position 24,825,265 of record NC_057829.1, on the reverse strand, counting down.
AAAGTTCTTTTAAAGAAACAAGCTATAATTCAAACTTTAAGAGCATCCAGATACACTAAATCCACTAAGATTTTATTATGCTTCAAATTTATAGCATCAAAACGACAGCTGAACTAGCCACATACAAGTAAGATACAGCCACAATCTGCAATGAGAAAAACACCTACATCATTGACTGCTGTAACTATATTAAAATAAGTTATAAAACAAATCAACAAAATTTAAAAGGCAGTATTTTTAAATTTTATATATAGACAGAACTAAGCAAAGTAAATATACAGCTAAAGTTAAAGTAAATCTTTCAGTTTACCTTAACGAGTCTAGCAGGATGCTGAAATCCATCTCGAAGTTCTTGTGGGTCTTCAGCAAGAGCACATGACTTATGATACAAATCTTCCATACTAGGGCTAGCCATCAGCATTACCTATTATAGTCAAATAATTCAATCCTGTCAAAAGTCTAAAGTAATGTAAAAAAATGAGAACCACTACTAATTATCCTTCCATAACAGTTATCTGAAGTTTTTTTTTGTTGTTGTAAAAATGGAAAATGCTACAGCAGAAATGGTATTGGATACCTTATAATTATATAGTTTTAACTTTGAAAGAAAGAAATTTTGATCTATATTTACCAAATAGCAGAAAACTACTGACCATAAGCAATATACTCAATGTTATCCTGAAGACTAAAATACGGTGCATTTACCCAACAAAACATTTTATGTGGATCTACCAGAAGCCATAGAACATTTCAAAAAACTCAATAAAAAGAACTTCATCTTCATGTTTTATAAGGTTGAAAATGTTGGAGCAATATCACAGTTTTACAGCTCAAGAGTTAAGGCAAAAAAGAGGTTAAATTACTTTAACAACCAAACAGAATCAGGCAGACAAGAAGAAAACACAGGCTTTCAGGTCTTAAACATAATAAATACTTCCTGAAGATTAACTTCACATACACTCTTAATACAAATAACTGCTCAGAAATTTTAGCTGTGTATCACAGAATACAAACCTTTGCACTGTATAAATGATCAGCATCTGGTGGATCAAGAATGGCCATATTTTTTTCTAAGGACTCTACTTCTCTGTGCATTACATAGAAATTGCAGTAATTTCCCAGCTGAAATGGTCTTGACAAAGGGAAAGCATCCACCCATGTAAACTGAGCATCAAAAAAGTCACTAGGTATATATAAATTCTGATAACGGCGCCTTAGTTCCATCATGTCACAACTAGGACTGAAAAACAGACATAAGTAGTGAATAAAGTGCCTTAACACCAAAGATTATGCAAAGATTCACTCAATTCTAAAGCTATAAATATATAATCTGACACAGTTAAAAGCCAGTTGAAAATGAATAGTCAACTATTAACGAGCTTTACATTTACATAGAATCATATGAAAATGTTTTCAAATACGTTTAGTTTTGAATAAATAGCACCTACATGTTACCTTATTATTTGTGTGTAGCTTAAAATTCACTTAGAGAAGACCCTCTGAAATAACTTCAAACCAAGTTCCAGAGAAGATCTGAACAAAATCAATTCTGCTTCAGTTAAAGCTGTATTTTTGAGAAAATTATGATTCATACAGAATGAATACAAAGAAGGGATAAGAATAGTACCAATGAGTATGACAGCTCCTCCATCAGGCTCATACAGTATAGAAAAAAATAAAACCTTTATTTCTTCGCATCTCTATACCTCTCTATTTAATGATTAAGATCCATAACTGATTTATTATGTAAAGAGAGGATAAGTTTTTTTTAAATGTGACATACTGAATTTATTTTTAAAGGATGATTTCCTTTTTCCTAAGAAACAGAACATTTAAAGGAGAGACACTGAAAAGTAAATCAATCTAGGAAAAAGGCTGAGAGATATGTTAAAAACATAATGAAAAGTGGAAAATACCAATAGTGTGTAAGATAAAAAGTTTAACTACACTGTCCTTTTAAAAAACAAAAAGTACAAAATGTGAGCTCGATGTATCCACAGGGATGTCTTTTCATTTGAAACCTAAAATATAAGCTTGTCATTACAGTTGTTGACATATTTGGATAAAATTTTGCTGTCAAAATATCAAAAATGTGAAGTAATTTGTGTTGTTGTTTTTTAAAAGTGTTACAAACAAAAAATGTTTTAGTTTTCCATCACTAGAATTTTTGAAGCCATGTTTTATCCCATAGGAATAAAATCTATAAATGAATGAAACATCACCATTTCTTGCCATATATTCCCTATTATAATCACACCACTACACGAAAATCTTGATTTCCACAACTACTGATGAGAAGAAATATGGAAACTTTAAAATAACTTTTATTTGTAATGTGTTCCTCTGATATCAGGGAATTTACTTCAAAGTGATGAAGTGATACTGTGAAGATTTAACTTGGAGGGATAAAGACAGTTGCTCAAATTACATCCTAACTATCAATTCCTCCCAGAATAGCAATTGAGACTAGGAACAGATGAGTTTAAAAGCAGAGCTGCTCCAGTTAATATCTGGAGATGTGATTTTGTTTCAAATGAATTCCTCTGAAATATGCAGACATATTTTTTAAATATACAAGTAAACAGAAGTAACAAAAAAAACTAATAAAAATTAAGAATCATTAGTGATTTTACCACATGCAAGAGTAAATGAACGACGACTACCTAACAACTAAGCAAAGTCATCAAGCAGGACTTTGGGGGCGTGGAGTAGCTTAGACACTACACTGGTTTACTCAATGTAAAACTGAGTAAAGAGAAATTTCAATTTTTGTAGGTCAGTATTATGAATACTTTTGTCAAATGGAGCAATACCCTCTCAAGACACTGAACTGCATAGTTATTTGTTCCTATGTCAAACAGTTTTCAACACTTTCACTGATTCCTTTTTCTTATTTTACTATAAATTTGCTTTTACATGTTAATTTATCTTTTACACAACTACCAGTTTCAAGGCTTTTAGAGGATTCTTCCTTTCCTTTAGAGTAAATCAGTCATTTATCAATTTGCCTCTTTATGAATTACAATTTTGCACCTATTACCTAGTTGGCCACCACATCCCAACCATCAGTATCTACAACTGCCATACACTGGATTAAGTGCTTTACTTACATGAAATCAACTCAACCTCACAATTAGTTCTGATAGTTAATATAATTTCCATTTCACAAGTGAAGCTCAAAAATTCTTGATAACTTTCCAGTTACTTCTGATTTCAAAAGCTAAAATATATATATGTATACACACATATGTTGTATGTCTGTTAAGTACATACATAGAACTATGTTTCTATCATACTGCATGGCCACAGAGAACTTGAAGTAACTGGTCACTAATGTATCATTACTTCATCATACACAATGTACTATGCATGACCTTAACAAAGTCATTAATAAACTAGAATCTTAAATAATTTTACTTTTAAGGAAAAACTTCATTACAGAGGGGCTGCCTTTTTCAATCGCTAGTACTTGTAATGAGTGTATAAAAATAATGCAATCTTGCAAAGAACATAAATGCTAATTCAAATTGCCTTTCTGCTCTTATATGACTAAGAACTAAATGTTATGAAATCAAAATTGTAAAAAAAAAAAAAAAATTCTCTAAATGTAACACATTCCTCCAAATTACAAAAACTACAAAATTAGTAATTTAAGAAAACAATGGGGAAAAAAAGAACTTACCAATCTAAAGAAAACTTTGAAAACTGAACTGTGTAACGTGGGACAACACGTCGGACTCTCCGAGGTGACCGTTCTCTCTCTCTCCGAGGAGATCTCTCTCGGGAACGTTTTCTCTGAGGAGATCTTTCTCTGGATCTACGTCTTTCTCTCTCTCTTTCACGACTTAAAGCAAATTTTTCTAAAATTACTTTTTCTAGCATTATCAAAGGGTTCTTTAATGAAGTAAATTAATATGTATAAGCATATATATAAATATAAGCAACACTTCACGGTGCACATTTTTAAACAACTTCTTGAACACTGTGGTAAATACACACAATATAATAATCTTACTGTTTTAACCATTTTGAGGTTTACAGTTCAGTGGCATTAAGTACATTCATTCACACTGTACAACCATCACCACCATCAAAACTACACTTCTAAAAACATACCTTCGGTCATCCTTTCTGTTGGGCACTTGATCCCCTCTGTCATTTCTTCCTGAAAATCTAGATGGTGGATCTAACCTTCGTGCTGGTTGTGGCTGTGAAACTATACGGACAGGAGGCTGCAATAAACCAGCTTTAAAAGATACAGAAAAATATATTTTAACTTATTTAAATGAAGTTTAAAAGCATCACTCAGTTAAATTTTATACAGAAAAATTTGGCTTTTAGGTTCTGTGACCCATAAATGGTAAATGTCAGGGATGATTTGCATGTTTGTATATTTTTAAACCATCATTTAAAAGTGTAAAAGCCATTTTTAGCTCAGGGACCACACAAAACCAGGCCACAGACCAAATCCTAGAGCTACGATGTGCCAATCTCTGACCTACAGATATTAAACCAAAAACATTAAAAATAAATAAATACATAAATAAACCAAAAACATTAAAAAACAACAAACCGTTGTTGCTGGCTACACAACAAGACATTCTCACAGCACCAGAGTATCATCCAGACATTTTCTACACAGAGAAAAACCTTTATAAAAAGAGATCTACGGCCATCACTTTGACCAAGTAATCTACCACCTATAATACTGGAAGAATCTGACAACATGTGCCTCCTAGTATGATGCAGTACGAATTAGAAAACATCACCTAAAATGTGCCAAAAGCCTTTAGACTTACCTTTTACTTTACAGTTTATATGGCACAAAGAAAACAAGGTAAAAATACCACAAGGAATCCACACAATCCAGAATATAACATTACAAAAGAATTTACAAGTAAACTAGACCAATATTTTAAAAAGTCAATGCTATAAAGGAAGAAAGAAAAAATGGAGAACTATTTTGGAATAAAAAGACTAAAGAAACACTGTTGTTGCTATTGTTTAGTTAACTCTTTTGCAATCCCATGAATTATAGCCTGCCAGGCTCCTTTATCCATGGGATTTTCCAGGCAATACTGCAGTGGATTGCCATTTCCTTCTCCAGGCAATCTTTCCAATTCAGGGATCGAACCCGTTGTCTCCTGCATTGCAGGAGGATTCTTTAATTACTGAGCCACTTGGGAAGCCCAAAGTAAAATAACCAGATACAACACGTGAAATTTAACTATCTTTTCATTCAGGAAACAAAAAACAACCTTTTTAAAAGACATCTGGGAGACAACTGGGGGTGTCTAAATACAAATAAAGTATTTAAATGCTTTTTCTTAGAAGTGACAATAGGTTGTGGTAATAATAGGAAAAGATTCTCTTTAAGGAAAGACACACTTACGTTAATGGGTGAAATGTCAAAATGCCTACATCATGAACATTCACTGAAATGTTTTCAGAAAACAAAAACTAGAAACAGTACAGTTACCAAAGAAAACTATAAACTGTACAATATTCATACAATGGAAGACTATGCAAGAGTGAAAACAAAGAAATTAGAGTCACATGAAACAAGTATGAAGAACTTTAAAATATAATGAACAAAATTCTTATAAAAAAGATTATATAGACAATCACATATTATGTAAAATTCAAAAACAGGCAAAGCTGAAGTATATTAAGAGCATACACACTTAGAGTAAAACTGTTAAAGAATAAAAGGAGTTAAATAATAATGTACTTTCTTACCCAAGTAATGATTACATGGGTGTTTATTTAATAATAATTAACTGCAATCTGTTTTATAAATATTATCTTTGTGCCAATTTACGATAAAGCAGACAATGCCACAATTACATTTTAAGAAATACCAATTAAGTAGACTTTTGCAAAAGTTAAGACTATCATTTTTAGTATTTTTGGGTAAGAAAACTGTATAGAGTTACAAATTATCAATTTGCTGAAGAAAATTTAAAACAATTCATTTATTTGATGCACTATGGTTCAATGAGTGAGATGCTGCCACCAGACTCTACATACATATACAATGTCATGTTCGTAAGAAGTCTCAATACATGTTCCTCTATAAATAAAATAAAAACACTTCCTGATCGCTATACAAGTAGAAGTTCTCTACAAAAGATATTTAACTTTCTTTTTAGGTATTCTGCAAGTCCCTGCCTTTTTTGTAACTAATAGCACACTCTCATTGTTTTAGCCTGTAATACCTTTCTGCTGAGGCTGCTGTAGTAAAGGCTGCGGCTGAGTCTGCAGTAGTGGTGTAATAGAAGCCGCTGAAATCTGCGCCTGCAGCAGTGACTGGGGCTGGGGCTGAGCCTGAACACCAAACGTTGTCTGCGGTGCAATTGGCTGAAGTACGGCAGGAGGAGTCTTCAGTAAAGGTTGAGTTTGGGATTGATTCTTAACAAAAAGAAATAACATTTTAAAAAACAAAGAAAAATCTTTGTAAATTGGAAGACTCAATCACCAAGTTTTTATAATACCTAATACTATTTTATATACCTGATTTGGTAGTGTTTGAATTCTTTGTGCATTCCATTTAAAAGGCATATTGGGATTATATGTAGCTTCAACCAATACTCTGTCACCCACTTGGGGGGTTTTCCCTTTGACAGCACTGAAAAAAAAATTAAGTTAAATACAAACACTATTAGAAGAAATTCTTCCAAAAAAGATTTATATGTTAATACTAAACACTGTAAAGTACACCAAAAATAGGCAGCCTGAAAATCTCTTTTAAAAAGTAGATACACCTGAGATTTAAGCAGAAAATATAGAAAACAGGAGACCCACTTAAACAGAAAAATCTTACATAGTAATTAAACTTAGTATTTCAAAGTACTTCTAAGGAAGTTCGTTAGAAATACATTTGAAATATATAAAAAAAAATACATTTGAAATATCAAAGGAAATACATATTCCCTGCAACCACCACTACATGAACAAAAACACTACTTCAAATCCATTAGTTTATCAATCATTTAATCCTATTATTTTTTTCAACTAAGTGAAGTGAAGTCGCTCAGTCATGTCCGACTCTCTGCGACCCCATGGACTGTATGTAGTCCACCAGGCTCCTCCATCCAATGGGATTTTCCAGGCAAGAATACTGGAGTGGGTTGCCATTTTCTTCTCCAGGGGATCTTCCCAACTCAGGGGTCGAACCCGGGTCTCCTGCATTGCAGGCAGACGCTTTACTGTCTGAGCCACCAGGGAAGCTAAAACATTTTACATATATATTATCATTAGGTATGTCAAACAGAAGATTAAATTTTAAAAAGTATATGACTACTTTAATCTTAAATCTTACTGTAAGTCTGCTCATTAATAGCTATGAAATGTAAACTCACCCCTATAAAACATTTATAAACAATTCACAATGACTAGAGTGTTCAATAATCTAAAGATATCTTCCATCACATTCTCCATCAAAAAATGTCACAGTACAGGTTGAATTATTAAAGCAGAAAATTATAGCTAAACCACAATTCCATGCCACAGTTAAGCAGGTGTCTTATCAAAATACTTAATGCTAAACACAAGCAACCATCCGCCAACAACTAATTAAGTTTACCTAAGCTGAAAGAATACATCTTCATCCACAAATCCAAATGTATCGTGTAGTTTTGTGACCGCCCCTGTAAAAACACGCTGTTTCTGAGGTTGTGTTTGTTGCTGACTGGACCTTGGTGTTGGATATGATACAGTTATCTGAGCTGCAGGTTGAGGAGTTGACAAGCTAAGGCTTGTAGGCAGTCCAACAGCTGGCTATAAAACAAAATCAACATCAAATTAAGGTAAGGATTACAAGTAGGCTAGAAATAAAAACTGACTACTTAAAACTAACTCAAAATTCTAAAAACAATTTAATACATAGGTACACCTTGAAGACGCAACTCAAGTCTGAAAAAAAAATTTTTTTTTAATCAATTTCATGATTAAGTTCCCTCAGAAGAATGCTTTTACATGGAAGTTTCAGGGGGAAAAAGCCACCGTAGTGTAATGAGTTTTAAAAAACACTGCATATTCTAGCCCCCTCCTAGAAATTCAAAATCTGTAATAGCATAACAGAGACTCAGGAAAGTCCTAGATAAGTGAAATGAGGCAGAGAGAGAAATACAATTATATATGATCTCACTTTTATGCATGGAATCTAGAAAAACCAAAGAACTCATAAGAACAGAAAACAGATTGGTAGCTGCCAGAGGTGAGTCTGCTGGGGGAAATGAGTGCTAGTGATCAATAAGTACAACCTTCCAGTTAAACATAAGTTCTGGAGATGTATAGAATGGTAACTATGGTTAACAATACTGTATCATACATTTGAAACTTGTTAAGAGAGTAGATTTTGAAAGTTCTCATCACAAGAAAAAGAAAAATTCACTTATGTGAGGTGATACATGTTAACGGATTATGAAGATCATCTCACTATACGTACGTATGATATTAAATCATGCTGTACACCTTACACTAATACAATGTCATATGTCAATTATAACTCAATAAAACTTGAATGAAAAGGTAACAGTTTCATTGGTCTTTTCTGGCATAATCAAGCATGAATAACAACACATTATTGACATTATATATGTAAATGTATATGACAACACATTATATATATTATTCTGTATATAAACAGAAATAAAATCATTAAAAAGAAAGGAATAATCATGATTCAACTCAAATTCCATAATTCGCTTTACACTTTCTCAATAAAGCAAGTCTCGACGTTCTACAACTAAAAAAATCAAAGGTGAGTCCAGTCCTATAATTAGTAAAGAACTCAGCATCTCTCGAAACTACAGCCACAAAATTCTCATGACGTTTCTTTAACATCATAAGACATTTTTTTTTCCCTTTCAAAACCACGCTGTGCAGTTTGCGGGATTGTAGTTCCTCAAACAAGGATCGAAACTTGAGCTCTCAACAGTGAAAGCACGGAGTCCTAACCACTGGACAATGGGAATTCCTGGGTTTTGCACCATTAAAGAACTATATACAAGAAAAAAATATATGGGTACACTTTGGGAAATGCTATTCTAAGAAAAGGCTTCCCTGGTGGCCCACACGGTAAAGAATCCGCCTGCAATGCTGGAGACCTGGGTTTGATCCCTGGGTCGGGAAGATTCCCCGGAGAAGGGCATGGCAAGCTACTCCAGTATTCTGGCCTAGAGTATCCCCACGGACAGAGGAGACTGGTGGGCTACAGTCCCAGGGGTCGGACACAACTGAGCGAGTAAGCAGAGCATTCTAAGAAAAGGCTAACTTTTACACCTTTTCTATTTAGTCTGAAAATCCTACTATTGAAGACAGAAAATAGGACATACGTGTTAATCAATTTTAGCTGTTTTTTTCTTTTTTTGACTGCACCGCAGGGCATGTGGGATCTTAGTTCCCAGACCAGGGATCAAACTCGTGACCTCTGAAGTGGAAGCTCAGTTTAACCACTGGACCACCAGGGAAGTCCCAATTTTAGCTTCTTTATAAAAACAAAGTGAAGCTGATTTGTCAAAGGAAGTGTACTTTCTTAAAAGTAACTAACAGATTCAACATGTGAAAGGCACAAAGTTTACAGAGTAAAAAGTGTCTCTATTCCAGTTCCTTTGCCATCTAGTTCCCTATCCATGGGGCAATCACTGTCCTCAGTTATTACTACAGGTTCTGCTTTCTTAACAGCTGCATACACCAGGGGCCACTGAACTGCAATTCAAGGACCAAATCCAGCTCACAGCTTATGATTCTTATACAACTTACTAGTCAAAGATGGTTTTTACATTTTTTATTTCTTTCAAAACTGCACCATGCAGTTTGTGGGATTGTAGTTCCTCAAACACGGATCAAAACCTGAGCTCTCAAAAGTTGAAAGCACAGAGTCCTAACCACTGGACAAAGGGAATTCCTGGTTTTTGTACTTGTATAGAATTATACAAAAGGAAAAAAAATATGCAACATAGACTGTAAGTGGTCCACAAAGCCTAAAGTAGCATTATGTATCAAAAGTTCACAAAAATTTTAATGTTGCTGAAAAATTAAGTTGATAATACATTACAATAACTTTCCTATACTAAAGTCAAATGAAAAGATATAACATATACAAAAAAAAAATCCCTCAAATTTAAGCTACAAAGAAAATGTAAAAGTAAAAAAATCAGTATTAAATTTAAAATAAGGCCTCATATTTATTCAAACTAGATCACAGTAGGATCAGCAATCTAACAGCATAAAAGAAAAGGCAGAAACATGCTCTATTGAACATTATATTGCTAAACTATTATGTGAATCCAACAAATATTGATTTTTAAACGCTGAAAGAAAACCCAGAATAGGAATAAAGCTTCAGTCTACTTCTGCATTAAGACATTCAGAAGAAATAAAGTAACGCCAAACTAACCTGTGTTAAAAGGGTCTGCTGAGGTTGCTGTAACTAAAAACAAAACAAAAACCAAACAAAAACAGGAAAGAAAAAAGATAAGGATCAATCGGAATTGCTGTTTCACAGATGCTTTACAAAAGGAAAAATTTCTATTAAATGATTACTTTATTTCTAACTAAGAAACAGATGAAAAGTAACAGAAGTCATTAGGGTAAGGTTTCCTACAAGTATTTGTAACAACTGCAGAAGACCTTAAATATAACTAAGTCATTCAATAAGGATCAAGACATTATTTTTGCTATTTCATAGGAATAACACCCAGGAAAAAACCCACAAGTCCCTAGTGGGGAAAACTTCTGGTTCTGCCCCACATTAATTACCAGGCTACAGAAATGATTCAATATCAGTATGCTATCTATATAAAAATATTACTGGCTACATGTCTAATTTATTTATATATATATATCCATAAAATGAGAAGCACCTCCTCACAGTCAGATTTGCCAAAGGCATGGGGACCATAAACGACCATATATTCTGACATAGTTTTGACGGCAATAACAAAGTATAACATTACCAGAAAGCAAAAGGAATTGGTGGGAAGGGAGAAATTCTAAATTTTTCTTCTGTGGAAGAGACTTTATGAAGTCTTAGCACTGTGTTTTTTATTAATCATCAGGAGGTTCTCCAAAAACTACTTATCCTTGGTGCTCCTTCTCCCTGTCATTTTTCAACATTCTTAATAAGCTCCCCAGCCTGGAGCTGTCCTATTATGCACTAGTGCCCCAACAGTACTGAAGAGTATACAGCTAGAAGAGCAGGCATCTCCTGATGATGCTTAACAGCTTGAGGGAAAGGTCTTTTTTCCTACTGGCTAGGTAAGCAGTTTGAGGAAGGCATGGGCATCATTTCTGAGTTGTGGATATCCTGGGCAGGGTAAGATTTGGGCTTAAATAAGATTCAAATGTTTATTAGCTTCTAACTAGTGTTTTAAGCCCAATGGTAGAATCTGAAGATCTCAGTTCTTCTGTTTTTTTACTCATTGTGACTAATAAACTTCCCAATAAATTCTTACTAGACTTAAAAAGCTAGGATATAACAGTCTATATGAGATTTTAACTCAAAACAGTATAAATGTTAAATCTATCAAATTTCTTTATCTGAAAGTTAAGAATGGATAAGTAAAGGCAGTTTTTAGGGCAAAAACTGAGTATTGCCATTTTGATGTGGTTCAAAACAACACATAGGCTTTGATAATGTATTTCCTAATAGTACTAAAATAAAATCTAAAGGCAGACTTTCTCCTTTGCTTGCTATGTTTCTCCTTGGGTTCTGTTTTTCTTACCATCACAGATATAATAACCCTTGAAGATGATGATTAGAGTAGGAGATTGGGGAAAGGAGCCAAAGAAACTTATTTCAGTCCAAGTAAGGAGCTTTCAAATTGTTCAACTCTGCCCGGGGAATAGGGGAACTACAAAGGGAGGCTTCCTCCCATTTCCAACACTATTTTTATATTTTACATACTGGATTTCAATATACCATTTGATTGAGGAGGGGGGGAAAGTAGGGCTCCGTTGCTTTAAATGAATAAAGGCTGAAAGTCAATGGTGTCTAGGGTTTAGGCTTCAAATGGGAAAAAGGAGCTTTTCATTTTGACATGTAGTCTAGTACAGGACAGAAGGCCTGAAGGTTTCAAACAGGAGTATTGGACCAAAGATTCATTTAGAGTGATTCTTTCCAGATTATCTTCTACATGCTTTCATAAACACATGTGACAAAGACTAGCTGCTGGTTAGGATCTGAGTTTTCAGAACCTCTCTTCTATCTTCCTCTCCCTTGGAGACATTTCTTTATACCTACCACATTTCTTCCACTCCAGAAGAATTCAAATCACACATTAAGGTTACTGAGGGGAACTAAAATCTGTGTAAGTTTAGTTGGAACAAACAACTTTTTAAAAATCAGTTTTTAACATGGAAAATATAAACTAACCTGTTGCTGCACACTATACAAGGCCTGCTGAGGTTGTGAATATTGCTGGAAAAAAGATTTTTTAAAGAAAAAAATGGATATTAGTTTTAGTCATTCTCAAAAAGCAATATACACACATGTACATTCAAATACATAACCAGCATTACACTAAAAAGGAATTTTCTAAACAGCTACACTTCATCTAAAATAAACAAAATAGTGATTATTTATACTTTCAGATTCATCAAGAATGAAATTTTACTCAAATAACTAAGATATAAGGACTTTAGAATTTTGACTCTGCAGCTACACTTCTGTTATGTCCTGGGCATAAATAATTCGTATCATCAGAAAAAAATAAGCATAATGCAACTCCACAATTACTCATTCCTTAAAATGTAGAGGTACCTACCCCTGGCTACTCAGATGTGGAAGTTTTCTATGTCACATGTTAAAACCTAAACATTCACCTGTTGCAACGCGGCTGCTGCAGCTGCGGCCTGTTGCTGCAACGCTGCAGTCTGAGTTAACTGATAGTTTGCTGGGGTTTGTGTAGTAAGGCCTGCTGCTGCCAAGGCAGTTTGCTGTGTATAAATGGTAGGAGATGCTCCAAGGAGAGATGGCTGCTGAACACCCAATGCAGCTAAAATGAGATTAAAAAGAGGGGGGAAGGAAAAAAAACAAAACACAAGATTATTTGAATCCTTTCCAGAAATTTTCAATGAGTGCTTAGTTATGCATTACAGTCTGCCACTGCTTAGCGAAGGAAAAAAAAGAAAGAAAAATTTCAGTAATGCCTCACCTCAGATTCCAATGCCTTTAAATATTTGTTCAAGTCATGGTAAATACAAGAAGACATTAATCTATAAAATTAAACTACAGAATGAACCCAACCAACCTCAGCCAGACCAAGAGGCTAAAGTACCCTCAAAAAATATTTTCAGGAAGAGCAGAAAATATATTATCTTATTTTACTCATCTAGAATGTACTGTTTTACCCTCAAGCAGATTAGAATCATACATTAAGGACAGTGTTGCTGGAAGTGATCCACCCTTCAAATATCCTACTATCAAGGATGTTTTCATGTATTTCTTGTACTTCTACTCTGTATTAAAAAACTATAGAACTAGCAAACAGACGATAGGAACCGTTAAATACAAAGCTAAACTGCAGTCTAGCACTGCACTTCCCAAAACTTTATCTCCTAGAATGGTGACTAGCTCCCCAGGACATTAAAGTTGGAAAAAAGTGGTCCAAGGTTTTAAAAGTTAATGCAACAGCAAATTAAGTATATATTTTTACTGCAAGAATCCTCAGAACATTTAATTTGCCACTAAGCACTGTGAATCTCAAAAGAGGTCACCATAAAACAGTATTTGCTCATGTAACACTCCCTTTTCCAAATCCTCTTGCTTGTGTCTTATTTAGAGTAACCTGAAAAAATGCTGCTCAACAGCTATTGGTTAATAACCATACAGAAAGAACAATACTATGTCTTACAGGAACAGAACAGAGACCATTTATGAATTAATCAAAGCACCCAGTCTAGAATCTACCAGAGAATCTGTAGAAGTGTGAAGTTCATCATCAATCTTGTTTAAGAGTCCAGATTAATTCTATTTAAAAATGAAGCAACCCAACAACAAAGTGAGGCAAAAACAAGCAAATCCCAGAAATCATGTCTGGAATTCATATAAATTACAAATTACTCCCTGATAAAACATGATTTTTAAAAATTAAAAAAGAATGAAGGGGGAAAAAAAGAATCTAAGGTGGGGGAAAAAAACCTACTGGATGTCCTGAATACACAACCCTAAACCCTCACAACATTAATATTTTATTCTCTTTGTTTTTAAGGTAAGTCAGATGCCATAGATGGGTAAAAAGAAGAAACCAAGAATAACAAAATTAATTTAAATAGAAGTAGGGAATGTCTTAACACCAATGCAAATTCAAAATGAGGTTATGTGCACTGAGAATGGAAAAAAACGTACAAAACTACAGCACAGGTAGATCCTGTTAACTTCTGAAACTGTACATAAAATTACAGATAAAAAAGTTTAAAGTTCTCATCAGATTTTCAAAAGAGTAAGAAACCCCAACAAGCTTAAGAACCACTTTTCTAGAATAACAGAAGCAAAATTCTCACGTGAACACAAGACAGGTAAAGAACCTAGGAAAAATTACTAGCATTTAAAACTCAATTGGATGTTCTGCATTTGACAAAAGTAACTTCTGGTGATTCAAATCGTGCCTGCATCGCCTTCCCCTACAGGAGCTCTGACCTCTGACCTGCTGTTTCCCTCTGCTGGTACCAATTTCCAGAACACTGCAAAGTACCGACAGCTGTCACAGTAGAAGGGCTCACAGCCAGGATCTCACAAACAGCTCTTTTCCCTACAGCTTTTCTAAGTGTTCTAGACTCTGACAACATATAGCAGCCCAGCATAAGTAGGTGGGATGATAGCTGATATCTGTAATCTCTTTTCCACTGTTGGCAGTCAATGTGATGAATTAGAAACTGCAATGCAGACTGACAGGTACCGAAAGGCTCAAATGCTAGCAGAAATGTATGGGAAGGAAACTTACATTCCAGTGGTTGCTGCACACTACTAGCGAGTTAATTCAAACTTTGTGAGACCATTGTGCGTAGGTTGTGGTTTTCATGTGTCTATATAATATAGCTCTTTTAAAATCATTTGAGATTTTAAGCTCAATAAAGTACACTTCATTAAAATTTATTAATGCTCCTCTTTTTTGTAGCTAGATCTAAGAAGCTATCCTTGAATATTTGTATATAGCATTCTCTACTCTTCTGAATTGAATAAAATTAATATTCTGCATGATAACTCTATAACTTGCAAAGAACAAAAGTATGAATCTCTGACTTAATCTTTCTCTCTCCATAAGTGTCCTAACACTTATCAGTTGGAGATTTTTTCCAATTATCCACATTGGAACAGTCTGTTCATTTATCTGTACCTGATTCAACATGACTGTTGAAGGTCTCATGATACATCTGAAATAGATACACTTATAACCATGTATCAATACATCCACAGACCTATGAAATAAGCCCTAAATGACCAAAGGTTACCAGAGGTCAATAACAAGGACAAATGTAAAATATATTATTTTTTTTAATGTAAAATCAGTTTCATATGACTGAAGTATTCATTTTATGACATACCAGTAGTTATCATATATTGAATACCAGAGAACACACCATTAAAACATGTAAGAGAAACCTGTCCTGTTTGCTGTTCCTTTATCTTAATAAACCCACAAATTTAAAAATTCTTATTATCTTTATACCTATCTTTACTAAAATGAGTCACCCTTCCAAAATAATAAAGTTCAAAACTTCATATATAAATATACACATAACGGAATCACTTTGCTATACATCTGAAACAAACACAACACTGTATATTAACTACACGTCAATTAAAAAAATAACTTAGAAGTAACCTTAGGGAAAAAAAAACACCCTTAACAAATTGCAATAAAGAAACAAACAAAAAACTTCAAACTGATCCAAGAAACTTCATTTTCTTTCACCTTCTGCATTTAAGGCACTGGTGAAGCAATGCTTTATCCTCTGAAATTACCATGTATCAATATACGTTCAAAAGCAATCTTACATCTTATGGAGAGAAAAAGCAATGTGGGAGAAGACATGGAAGATCCTCCTTGTAACTTGTGGATTTACTAAAACAATATAAACCCAAATTTTAAACCAAGTGAACAAGTCTGCTAAATGTCATCTTCAACTCAACATCCTTCCTAAGAAGTGATCCTCACAGAAATCAAAAACCTTTCTGATGCCTCCATGCACAGATATTTACTGGTCGATATATTGCTGTTGCTTTGGAGACTATATTCTAAGCCCATAACGTATGCAAGTGATAAGAAACACTCATTACCTTTTCCCCCCTTCATTATCTTTTAAGAATTGGAAGGCATTAAGAATAAGAAATTAAGACAGTGAAAGGTACAAACTTCCAGTTATAAATAAGCCATGAACATATTTTAAAAACTGAGGCATAAAATAATATTTTAAATATAACATATTCTAAATGTTGTAATCTTCTATACTAATCACATTTTCAATACAGCAACCACCAGCCATACATGTCTATTTCAATTTAAATTAAGGAAAATTAAAACAAAATCTTACTCACTTTAACCACATTTCAAGCAGCAAGGGCTCAACAGCTACATGAGGCTAGTGGCCACCATATTAGATAACACAGACAGAATATATCCATCATCACAGAAAGTTATACTTAGTGAAAAAAGCTCTTCTACAAGGAAGAGGTAAAACCCTTAAATAAGTCAGAGTTATACAGGGTTCTTGGAGTCTCTATGAAGACTAATACTCTAGCAGACAACAGCTCTTCACTCTCTTGAAATCCCATGAAGTGATGCTTAATGATCCTGGCCACAGTCTCTTAGCTACTACTCAACTAATTGCTGGTCAACCCTCTCAGGAAGTTAAAGACACCATCTGTAATGTCACATTTCTTCCATCCTTGAATGACTCTGAAATTTAGTTTCCAACTCCATTTCTTTCAATGAGTTTTCTATTACCCAAAGTTAGTACTCAAACTTTCAAAGTCACTTCCAAAACATTTTCAGCTATAAGAGGCCAAAATTATTTCCCAGATCATAAAACAAATAGTTCAAGGGAAGTCACGAATGCATAAACATGAGTTGCCCACTCAATCTAGGATAAAAGGATGGAGTACTCACTGGCGTGTAGCTTACAGGATGTTAATAACAACACTCACTGATGAGAGACCAAGTCATGCTCAGAGACAAAGGAAAACATACATACTGATGAGCGTACGATTTTATGTACACTTATTTTTACTTTTAGAACAATGTTTTGGAGACAATTTCCTATTACATAGCATTAGCAGTGTTTAAAAAGGCCTAGCCCACACCAGCAGCCATCTTCCCTTTTTTTTCAGGGGGCGGGGGGAAGGAATGCTGGCTTGTAGAATCTTAGTTTCCCAGCCAGGGATCAAACCAGGGAACCGGGCAGAGAAATCACTGAGTTCTAACTACTGGACAGCCAGGGAATTTCTGCAATCGTCGATTTCTACCAAATGAGTTGGATATATCCAACTCTATCAAGAGATAACTAATGTAAGTATACATAGCACATCAGCCATTATTTGAAAAAGACCATGAATCTTGCAATTTAACAATGTGAGCTCCTGACTCAAGAGATGGGGATTTTAAGACAACCACTGGGCCAGATTAAAAAGGAAGAAAAAATGAGGTCATATTTATGAGAGCATCCTAAGTGTTTATTAACAGATGAATGGATAAACATGTGTGGTACATATACACAATATAATATTACTTAGCCATTAAAAAAAAAAAAAACTTTCCATTTCAGCAATAGGGACAGACTTGAAAGGTATTATGCTAAGTGGGGAAAAAAAGCAGAAGAAAAAATACTGTATATCACATATATGTGGAATCTAAAAAATAAAACAAACTAGTGACTGTAACAAAAAAGCAGAGTCACAGAGAACTAGTACCTAGTTCTGAGGAGAGGGAGGGAGGGGCAAGACAGGGTAGGGGAGTGGGAGATACAAACTGCTGGGTGTAAGATAAGCTAACACACTATAGCACAAGAAATAAAGTCAGTATTTTGAAGTAACTTTAAATGGAGTGCGATCTTAATAAAATTTGTATGGGGGGACTTCCTGGGGGTCCAGTGGTTAAGACTCATGATTCCAATGCACGGGTTCAATCCCAGGTTGGGGAACTAAGATCCCACAGGCTGTGTGGCACAGCGTAAATAAATAGTTTGTATAGAAAAATGTATTTAAATGAAGTCACATTTAAAACAACTGTATTAGCTTCACTTGTTAGAGCATCACATAATCACTATGACTTTAACTACTGACCTAGTTCATTGTTCTGTCTATAGCCGAAATGTCATCACCTTACAAATGGTCAAAGAAATGGGTGAGAAAATATGTCCTGGAATTGGCTAAATCAACCCAAACATCTTAATACTGTTGCATTTATATACATATACACATGCAAATATCTTGAAGATATTCCTTGAAGTATATTCAAATATACTGAAGATATTCCTATATCACTATAATTTATCTAAAGGATATTTAAAGATTCAATCAGTGATTTACCAGCTATCTCCCTCAATGTCCCCTTATACGACAGAAATTGTTCAACTTTCAAACCTAAAAGGTCTGGTCCCACTTATAACCGTCACTGAATATGTAACCCAGCACTTCAGCTAGGAAATGGAAAAATAGGGTAAATTTTAAAGACAAGGGTAAATATTAAAAAACAAGTATTCCAGTATAGGAAATAATAAGAAATGAAGCTGGAAATACAGACCCTAAATACCATCTCACATAGTTTGAACTGTATTCTAAAGTTCTTGAAGGACTTTTGAGGATGAATCAGTCTAGTCAAGGCTATGGTTTTTCCAGTGGTCATGTAAGGATGTGAGAGTTGGACTGTGAAGAAAGCTGAGCGCCGAAAAATTGATGCTTTTGAATTGTGGTGTTGGAGAAGACTCTTGAGAGTCCCTTGGACTGCAAGGAGATCCAACCAGTCCATCCTAAAGGAGATCAGTCCTGGGTGCTCATTGGAAGGACTGATGTTGAAGCTAAAACTCCAATACTTTGGCCACCTGATGCGAAGAGCTGACTCATTTGAAAAGACCCTGATGCTGGGAAAGATTGAGGGCAGGAGGAGAAGGGGACGACAGAGGTTGAGATGGTTGGATGGCATCACCGACTCAATGGACATTCGTTTGGGTGGACTCCTGGAGTTGGTGATGGACAGGGAGGCCTGGTGTGCTGTAGTTCATGGGCTCGCAAAGAGTCGGACACGACTGAGCGACTGAACTGAACTGAAAAGAAGAGTAATGGAAGAAGCAATGAACGACAATTCTGAGGTCCTAACAACAGACTCTTCTGTGACTTTCTCTTGATAAATTTCATCACTTTCCTGGGCCTCAAATTCTTCATCTGTTAGAGAAAGAAGCTGATCAGAATCTATCTATCTAGCTGATACAGAATCAGGGCCCGTTCTGCTTTGGAAAATTCTGTAATTTAGATAGAAATAATGCTTTAGGAATAATTATCACACCTGACAGAGACATTGGAGGTAGGGGGGAAATAGTAATAATCATATCTAGTAAAAGAGGAAAGCAAATTAAAGCAGTTAGAACTTAACGAAGAATAATAAATATAGAGTATGACCAAATGACGGCTTGGGAAAAAGAGCATCCTGACTTAAGTGAATGTTATGGTAAATCATGTGCTTAGTCACTCAGGCGTATCTGACTCTGAGACCCTATGGACACGGGCCCTCCAGACTCTTCTGTCCATGAGATTCTCCAGGCAAGAATACTGGAATGGATAGCCATTTCCTTCTTCAGGGGATCTTCCCAACCCAGGGATCGAACCTGCATCTCTTATGTCTCCTATATTGGCAGGCAGGTTCTTTACCACTAGTGCCACCTGGGAAGTCCACATTACAATCAGGGTATGAAGTTTTGGGAAGGGTAGGGAAGAGCATCAAAGTTAGGTGAGAGACTTTGTATAGCTTATGTAAGCATGAGAAAGCTTTTATGGATGCAGTCATCCAAATGTGAAGTACAGAGGGCCTAAAAGTAAAACAAAGGAATACATTTGAGGCATTTTCAAAGGAGAAGAAAGTCAAAGTTTGATATATGTTTGAATATGGGGAATAAAGGAAAAGAAAATTAAAGATAACAAACTAGAAATTATTATCTTCTTAACTGAACAGACTTAATTGAACTCCTTAACTGAACAGCTTCCCAGGTGGCTCAGATGGTAAAGAATCTGCCTGCAATGCAGGAGACCGGGGTTCAATCCCAGATTTAGGAAGATCCACGGGATAAGGGAATGGCAATCCACTCCAGTATTCTTGCCTAGGAAATCTCATGGACAGAGGAGTGGGCTACAGTCCATGGGGTTGCAAACAGTCATTCACGATTGAGCAAATAGCACAGACACAATTGGAAAACAGCATCAAAATTAATCAGAAATAATTCAAATACTGATCTTCAACTTTATGACAGATTTCAGCAATTAAGTGCTGAATATACTTTTATTGAAGTTTTGGTTTTTTTTTTTTTAATTGAAGTTTTTAATCTTACACATGTCATTTGTGTGAATGCACTTAAATGTTCAAATCACTTTTAGCTGATTTCAGAGTTAAGTACAAATGCCAAGACAATCTTGCTAGAAAATGAAAGAGTAAAGTCATTAACTGAACATAACCTTAAGTCATATACTAAAATGAAATAGCAGTAATTTTTTATATTGCTTTCAGGAGAAAATGAGTCAGACACACAGGCACAAAGATCAAAATATTTTCATTTGAATTGAATTTTCAGTTAAACTTTTTCTGTTGTGTGACCACCATTTGATTGACCTTGACCTGATACTAATATATCTGGCATATTTCAATGCATGCATTTTTATTTTTACTAGAATAAAATAAGCACCTACACTACTATCCTGATTAAGTTCTTTTGATGCCCTATGCTGAAATTTTTTTAAATCAAATTGCATTTGAAGCTTACAGCAGAAAACGTAAAGCCTTATATATATACATACATATATATACATATATATATATACACACACATATATATACATATATATATATACACACACACACACATATACACACTAGACTGAAATTCTCCATTGAAAGGAGGTGTAAATAAACCATAACTGCCTTATAGTTGAAAAAAATTCAACTTTGACAGAAATTAGCTTGGCTCCGAGAATCAATTCTAATAAGATAATGATTAGCCACAAAGGCTTGAAAATGAAGGCTAGAAAATATCAAGCTTTCAGGAACAGCTCAAAATATGAAAGTGAAAGTCACTCAGTCATGTCTGACTCTTTGCGACCTCATGGACTGTCCATGGAATTCTCCAGGCCAGAATACTGGAGTGGGTAGCTTTTCCCTTCTCCAGGGGATCTTCCCAACCCAGAGATCGAACCCAGGTCTCCCACATGGCAGGTGGATTCTTTACAACTGAGCCACAAGGGAAGGCCAAGAACACTGGAGTGGGTAGCCTATCCCTTCTCCAGGGGATCTTCCCAATCCAGGAATCGAACCTGGGTCTCCCGCATTGCAGGGAGATTCTTTACCAACTATAGAACATAAAAATTTCAATAGTTTAATAAAAACACTCACTAGAGAACCTACTCCAGGATTTTTGTAGGAAAACTAAGCACAGATGCTAACAAAATACTTGCCTAGTTTCTAATGTCATGATGCATCAATAACATATCAGACTTTGAAAAATTATGATTCATGACAGGTCCCAGAAAAATCCATAATTTCTTACAGCACAAACTGTTTACACAAATCCCATCATTTACATTTGGAATCTCCATTGTCAAATATGGGAAAGGAGGTCTGTATTTACTACTGACTCTGACAAGTTTTAAAACCTTTATAGTGTCTCCTTTGCTCAGTTTCAAAATAAAAACTAAAGCACAGTGCATATTTAAGTAATTACAATACAGATGTTAAGAACTATAGACAATAGAATTTCACCATAACAGCTATTCTATTGGAACAATACAGATAAGAAATTAAAGCAAACTGTACACAGGAAATCAGGTAAACATGTTCTTTACCAAAATACCAGTACACATCACTTGTTTCTGGACACACAGTATTTGCTAATAATTCCTGTTTTATCAAAATTAAGTCATCATCAGGTTCCCCACTATTTAACACAGAGAAGAAATACTTGGATACGAATTATAACTATTATTTCATATTATATTCAGTTGCTCATTAATCCCTCAAATCAATCAACTATTGCTCATTTAATACCTCAAATCAAAAGTAACTAAAATAAAAACCCTAATATATTCATTTCCTTAAAGAGAAAGGTCACCTACATAACAAGATAATCCTGTCTATCAAATTCAGAACATCAGAATTAGAAGATCACAGTGTCTCTGCAACTGACCTCAAATAACAAAAATTTAAGTAAAATGCAGCAAAAAACTAGTATCAGGTCTATCATAAATAAAATATATTCGAATTAACAGAATAAGCTGCAACTTTTCTGGGTACTCAGAGAAACTCAAAATCTCATTTTGTAAACTGAAGAGTCAAACCATAAGTCAAGAAATGGCAAAAAAAATAAAAGTCTTCCCAAGAGCAATAGGATGAAACGCTGAAATAAACACTTTTAATGACATATTTTGTTACTTTATTTTGAAAATGACATTTTGTAGGTTTTATTTTGAATATGTAAATATTTGCTCCTTTCCATCTATTTATTCTTTTCCTTTGCTTCATAAATTCTTTAGAGTTGGTTTTTCCACTTTAAATTCAAATACCTGAAAACCAGTCTTGTAATTTTTCATAAAGTATGAATACACTTAATTTTAAATATAACTTATGAATACTGACACCGTAACATGCCAAATGAGATAAACTAGGATGAATGAGTGGCTGCTAACCTCTAACATAACTAAACCAATTTAACGTTTAAAAGACTACATATAACTGTCCAAACTGCTGGGTAAAGCGGGTATTTCGCTAGCTGGTCCATGAATTTTTAAAAGACGCTTCACAGGTAATCTTAAAAGATACATCATTTGCAAAGTTATATTCACAATATTATGCACAGATTAATGCACACAGTTAAAACATAGGCCCAATCCGGCATCTATATAGCACATGTGTTCAGAGGAAGCCTGACCTGGCTGAGATACCGCAGTGGCTGTAAACTGAGTAGCCCACGGCGGATTCTTCTGTCCTCCAAACTGAGCCATGACAAAAGGGGAGGGGGGCCTTCGCTTGTTTGTCTTCTACAGCAGCGATCTATCAAGAAAGGATTCACAGTTTAAAGTTCAACCAAACTACAACCGTCACAAAAGTCTTATTTTAAAGAAATGTTTGATTTGTCAAGGACATCTTCGTAGACCAACTATAAATAACAAGGGGCACGTTAATGTCCAATATGCAGCAAAAACATTTTACGTAAAACAGTTCAAAAAGTAGCCAATTTCAATACATGACATTAGAGGTCGACTTACAAGAAACGCACTTCCTTCGACTACAAACTCACATTTAAACAGAAGACAGTCTGACGTTTTCTACCCAATTCTTAACAATAAAAAATAGACAGCTTTACATTCAACAGGAAAACAGCCTGCTTGTTTCTTTTGGCAATGGGCTGGGGGCTAAAAGTGGAAAAATCAATAACGGAAATTGGGACGAGACACCGAAGAAAGGTATTCAAGAATATCATTTAAATAACGAACATCTCCTTACTTTCCAGACTAGGGAAGAAACTGGGGGCTCCTCTCCCCTTCCGCGAGGGAAAAGACAGTTGAAACAACGGATGCCCCTTAAGGAACCAACGCGAAGACCCCTCCCCCCAAAATCCAGCCAGAAGAGGCGAAGATCTCAGCCCGCGCACTCACTCCCTTCCCCCCACACCTCGGAGGAGCCGGAGCTGTGCCATCCATCTTCCTCCAGCCCCAGCTCCTCGCGGGCCGCAGACCAGGGGAGGGGGAATCCTCCGTCCCGGAGACTAGCCGAAATGCAAAGAATGGGATACCGAAAGCTCCGGTACCCTTAAGCCCCCAGCGGTGCGGAGAGGCCTCCATTCACCAAAACCCGTGCCGCCGTGCAAGGCTCCGACGTCCCGGACCGAAGCCAGGAGGCTAAAGCCTCACCGGCTGGAGAGCGAGGAACAGCAGCCCGCAGCCCCTTCGAGCCTGCCAGGCAGAGGCTGAAGCCAAGGGTTGCCGGGGGCACCGGAGGGGCCGCCGAAAAAAAAAAAAAAAAAAAAACCCGAGGCGGTGGGGGAGGGGCCGGCCGCGCCGGGCCTGCTCCGACCCGCACAAAAGGGACTGTGTCCCTCCCGTCCCAGTCCCACGAGAGCCCCACCGTCGCCGGCCTACGGACGCCGTGCTACCAAAACGGCCGCTCCCGGCGCTTCGGCGGATCCGATAGGACGTTAGGAACCCCGGCTCGGCCGCCCGCCGCTCCAGCCGCGAGGACCAAACCTTCACCTGAATCCGGTCCCGGTTAACACCGAAGCCATTTCAAACCCATCAGGCGTAAGCGCATGCGTCAACCTCCCCCTCTTCCTCCGCGCCTCTGCCCCCTCCCCAATCTCTCCGAGGAACGGCGCAAACGGGCTTACGTTCTACGTGCGCGCTCCCGAGGTAGCCGTCAATGCGCTCACCCCTTTCACTACGCGGCTGGAATGGGAGCTTGCCTCAGACGGGTTACCCTGCCCCTTGTATAACAATGAGCCAAGAGTCAGTATCTCTGCGCAAGCTCAAAGGAAAAGGCTTCGCTGAGTGTGGGAAGGAAAGAATCGGGAGTCATGTGATCCGTGAGCCCGCCGCCATTTTGTGGGGGGGGGGTTCTTTTTTTTTTTTTGGTAGTTCAGGTATGTGGGAGAATGACTATATCCAGTGACATCTTCCTAACTTTTTGAAAAAATTGAGATGAAATTCACTTAACATATAATTCCATCGTTTAAGTATTTTGTTGTACAATTCAGAGGCTTTTAGCAATTACATAAAGCTGTGCAACCACCATGCCTCCAACCCTTGAAAAGAACTCTTACCCGTTACGCAGCCCCTCCTTAATCCCCGCGCCCTCCATTCCAGGCAACTACTAATCAGCTTTCTTTCTATGGATTAGCATGTCCTAGACACTTCCTATTAATAGAATCATACTGGGACTTGCCTGGTGGTTCTGTGGCTAACATTCTGAGCTACCCATGCTGGGGTCCCGGGGTTCGATCCCAGGTGAGAGAACTAGAGCGTACACGCCAGAAGTAAGACCCAGCACAATCAAATAAATATTAAAAAAAAAAAAAAAGAATTATACAACATTACAGGATTTTTGTGTGATTACTGTATGGTGTCCAAGGTTCCTCGTGTAGCGTGCCTTAGTACTTCATTTTATACCTAAAACGATTACTTTAAATGAATAACACCGTATTTTGTTTATCCATTTGTCACTTGATTTTTGGGGTTGCCTCCACTTTGGGGCTACTATGAATAATGCTGCTGTGAACATTCATATACGAGTGTTTGTTTAAACTCCTGTTTTCAATTCTCTTAGATTATACCTAGTAGTGCGATTCTGGGTTATCTGGTAAATTCTATGCTTGTTGAGGAATTGCGAACTTGTTTTCACAGTGACTACACGAGTTTACATTCCCACGATTAACAACATTAAGTATCCATTCTATGAATATGAAATATCTTTCCAATTATTTAGGTCTTCTTTCAGCATGTATTACAGATATCACAGTTCAGTTTCTCACACTTTCCCCCCCGCTTTTTAACTGCACTCTACAGCTAGATGGAGCTTAGTCCCCCAACCAGAGATCAACCAGCGGTGGAGGCTAAAGAGTCCTAACCACTGGACCACCAAGAAATTCCCTTGCATCTCCTTGAGTAAATATAGTTTTTCATCAACTATTAAATTGTTCTTCACACTATTGTAAATGACCAAGTAAGGAGCGTGGTTTCATACTAAGTACAGGGGGAAGTCACTGGAATGTTTTAAGCTGGGGAAGGTCATGAACCAAGGTCTGTGTTTTGCTGTTTGTTTTCTGGCCGCGTCGTGCAGCTTATGGGATCTGTTCCCCCACCAGGGATCAAACCCATGAACCCTGATGTGGAAGTATGGAACCCTAAAACTGGACTGTCAAGGAATTACCCGCAAGATCTGTTGTTATAAGACAACTGTTTTAAAGGATTATTCAGGTTGTTGTCTAAAAGAGCATCAATAAAGATAAAGGAGGGCATTCTCTGGCAGTCCAATGGTTAGGAATTAGTGCTTTCACTGCCCAGGTTTCAATCCCTGGTCACTGGTCAGGGAACTAAGATGAAAGATGTAGAAACCGGTTTCACTAAAGGAACAGTGAAGGAAGTGTCTATTTGGCCTAGAGAAGACAGAAAACCTGGTAGTTGTCTTGTAGGGTACCTGTCGAGTTAGGATATTAGCTGAGCTATTTATTCTCCCATCCCCTAGAGTGTTACTCAGGTCTTTTTGTACGTTCAGCATCTCTGATCTCTCCCTTTTAACCAGTCAGGAAGGAGGTAAAAAATGTAGTCTCTAGCTGCCCAGCTAAACCTGGAGAGGAGGTGGGGAAGAGGAAGTGGGGGCCAGTGGAGTAGTTTCTATCACTCGAAGGAAGACTACTGGGATGCTACAGAGATAGAGGTTTCAAACTAGATGAATTTAAAGTAACTTATTTTTCTATAATATTTGCTGGAATATCACTAAAAACCTATTTGTTTTTTGTTTTTGTTTTCATTTCCGATGGTAGAGAATCTGCCTGCAATGAGGGAGACCCGGGTTCCTTCCCTGGGTCAGTTAGATCGCCTGGAGAAGAGAATGGCTACCTACTCTAGTATTCTTGCTTGGAGAATTCCATGGATAGAGGAGCGGCAGTACTTGGGTTGCAGAGAGTCAGACATGACTGAGCTACTAACTTTTTACAATGTCAAATTTAAAATAATGTTAGCATTCTGTGTTCTGGATTAAGTTTTATTTAAATAATGATTAATCCAAGGGAGGGCATGAGTCAATATAGAACAAGGTTGATTAACAGCTTTGCTAATTACTAGAGGTGTGAGCTTAACCACTTTAAGTTCCTCAATTGATCTGTAAAGTGGAGTTGGTAAGAGCCCTTACTTAATAGCATCACTGTGGGGATTAAATAGTTTAAAATGCAAGGGTTCTGCTACAGCCATCTTGACTTGGTTTTGAACCCAATGCATATATTTGGTCATCTCCAGATAAATCATATAGTCCTTTGTAGTTAAAAAATGTGTGAATTTTATTAGATAGTAAATGTAAAAAATATGATTATGAAAAGGAAAGAAAAATTAGACCACCAGGTGCAAAATAGAAGTATAAAATTTATTTAAAACCACCCACAAAGTTCTGTGTAATCAGGAATGATACAATTTGCAATAGTTTTTTTTTTTTTAAAAACTCATGACAAAGATTTAAAATATAATTTCAATTACAGTATTCATTTAGCCTTATTCAGTTAGAACAACTAAAAAAACTTTATGCTCTAAATAAATGAGACACACAGGAAAATATAATAGACAATTTTCACAACTATCTTTACATGTATTTTTCAAAACTAGTACATTTCAAAGCATTTTGCTACATAAACATGAAATCATGTACAACTGCTGTGCACCAAAATTTAGCTTAATTAGGTCTTTCAAGTAACATGCAATTCCAACTCACAAGTCTTCAAGTACTGCTAGTAAGTGTTCCCTTGTTTGCAGAGCCACTACCTATTGATCCTGAATTGAAATCATCGTAATTATCTTTCCCTTCTACATGTTGAAGTGCTTTTATAAAAACTGTTCCCCCCATGTGTTAAGAACCAAAAATGGATATTTGTGGGGTTTTAAAACCTTTACTAACCTATTTCATTGTATGGGATATTTAATACAGTAGGACGGCAATAGGTAAAATCTTCCAAAGAAAAAAATCAAAGATACAAATAAATAGTAAATACACCCCAAAGAGAGGAAAAAGTCAGCTGGAGACATAAATACTATTTTGTAAAATTGATAATTCTCTATTGGGAATTTAGTACTACTCTACTTCACTATGGTGAAGAATCTGAATATTTTGTTCCCACTAATGATAAGCATAATCGGTCTCCTTCAAACAGATATGGATGTGCCTGTTAATCTATTTGGTAGATCACCACATAGCATAAGAGAAGATGAAGAAACCGGTATTCAGTACTTTTCTTTCTGCTGAGCAGATTTTTGAGCTTCTCTTTAGGGAACACTTCATGATTTCTTAGTAACCCAAAGATGACTATCCACTCAGACATCACAATACAAAAGCTGCCCTTTATTTTTACTACAAAATCATTCTGGAAAAATATTTCTCTTAAAGCACCTATCACAATGTTAACTCATAAAAGTTAAAAAAAAAAGACCGTGTATCTGTTTTTTTTAAAAGAGCTCTTTTTGTAAAGTCTTACGTCATCAGGCATTTATTTTGCAATATCACAGAGAAGCATTAGGGTAGGCAGTTATTGAACTGAATCACCAAAAGTGTTACTTGACTATTTTTAGAGCAGTCTGGACTATGTTTTTTGTTAGTACCCATAATATACTGATGAAGTAGCCCAACTTTCCTCTTTATAAAGAGCTTACTAAAAACTAGTACATCTTATTATTGTTCTTAACTCTCTGAACAAAGGTATATTTAACCTTTGACACAGAGATTTTACATGGCTGGAAAAGTGAAACAAAAAACAAATTCAAATAAGTGGGAGACAGAGCTATCTCTTAGAGATGTCAACAATTTTACATGTTTACCATGAGTGCCTGGGAACTGAAATAATCAGTTTACCCAGCACATTCCCTTCAAGCATTTCAAATTACAAAACCATTAAATTTTGATTATGAGTTGTTGACCTTGTTTCCCTTTGTTTCAGTAGTATGGGGACATTCTTTAAACAAAAACAACAACAAAAAAATTTTTACAGGGGTAAATATAAAGCTTCGTTAATCTAAGCCCTAATACAGAAGTCCTATGAATCTGACCAGATGTTCCAATATATGCATAAGAAAATAGCTGGCTAAAATAAATAGTGGAAACAAAATACTTCAGAAGCATATTTTCTGTACAATAAGTAGACTTTGTATTATTCTTAGATTAGATCTGACAAAATATCCACTCAGTAACACTCTCTAAGTCATAGTTTATGGCAAAGAAATCTGTTCAGCAGTCTGCAATTATTACCTTAGTCTCAAATGAGTTGACTTGCTTTGTGATTTGGAGAAAGTCATTTGCTTTTCTTGCCAATTTGCAGCTTTATCACCAGTAAGAAGGGAACATTGTTTTCTGTCCAGCCATCAGCATTGTGGAGAAAGAAGTGGCAGATAGGAAAGAGTTTGATAGCCTAAAACATTATAAAGTACAAGTATTATAATTCTTATTTCCATATTTTCTTTCAAAAGGGTTCCTCATTTTGAGTTGCTATTTTTTGGAAAGAAACTAGTATGGAGTGAGGAGTAGAAACATTATAACCTGGTTTTGAGCTGGTAGGTGAACCCACAGGCTGCTTATAGGAACACAGTTCTTCCTTTCTGCCCCTTTACTTCCTCCACCTGTGCTCAGAAGAAAGCACTTCTGATGATTGAATTAAGAACTCTTCGGATTACTTTCAGTCCATTTTTAAAAAAACTTTTCTCATCCAGGTTATAAAACAGTTCCTATTATTGCCAACAACCAAATTCCAAAGGAATAAATCTACCTTAGAAAACAGAAACCATCCACAAAATTGAGCTGGGAGATAAGGAAGAAAACAGGCAAAAAAAAAAAAGAGAAAATACTATCTAGTCTATAGATCACACCCACTAATTCAAAGTCACTGGTCAGAAAATTGATAATTAATATGATGTGTTACACAGAAATAGCAAAGCCGGAGTGCTAGAACATATAACTTCTCATACAACTTTTTGTAAAACATTCAAACACTAACAAATGAATTGAGGGTCAAACATCACTGGGATAGGTAAAGAGCACTTGATCCTAACCGGGAGTTCCTAAAAACTGAATTTGCCTCTAACCAAAAGGGCTGACTAAAAGCTTTTAAATCTTTTTGGTATTATCCCAAAAAGGATTGATGAAGTGATTTTTAAAAGACAGGAAAAGACAACTGATCAAGTTCACTGCTATTCTTAAAATGAACCATGTATATTTATGTAAGGGACATACATGGGGGATAGAACAGAGAGGGTGGAAGCAATAGAGTCTTAAAGAAAATCAGAAGAAAGGATTAAAAACTGTAAAAAGAATGAAAGTACACTGAGTGACAATGTAGCTTCAGTAAAATGAGAAAAGAAAAATAATACCAGAGTTTCTGGTCAAAGATGTAAGCTTATACCTAGCCAGATGGAGAAGAAACCAAATTACTTTTCAATATTATTTCTCCAAAAATGAAAATGTTTCTGAGAGTTGAGGTTTTTTGTTTTCTTTTTTGGTGTTTTTGTTTTTTTTTTTTTTCTGGTGATTGAGAGAATGCTTTTCGTAACAGCTACTAGGACTTTTTTTTTTTTAGGAATACTAGGTTTATACTCTTAACCAAGGGTTTCCAAAGTTGCACTCAAACATAAAGGGGTTAAATCCGCTTATTTATAACATTTACCTTAGACTAAGATTTATTTTGATTTAAGGGACATCTATGGCTGAGCAAACTGGAAGAAAATTTATGACCCAAGGAAGATCATGAACGTCACAGTAAGGATGGGAAAGGAGTACAACCAACAGAGAAAAGATTAATGTTAGACTTTTACAGCTAGAGATATTAAACAGTGCATACTAGCAAAAGAGAAACACAAAGTGAGACCCTCACAGAAGGGAAAATAAGCAGTGACAAAATACACTTGGATTACCTGAAGGAACAAAACACATGCCCTTTGAAGCGAACAATGGTATTTAATTCGATACTTGAGAAGAAACAGGCATTGAAGGGAAGTCGTCCAGATACTGGAATGCAGATAATTAGTTTGTCGAGTTCATTGTGGACAAGAGTGATGTACTGCATTAAAACCAGCTCCACCATCTCCAAAATTAACATAAGAACTCACACTCTTATTTTATACACTAGAGAAAAGTGAAGATTCCAATGATTCTCAATATATTCCAAGAAAATACACAAATTCCACTTCTGATAAAGAACACACTAATTCTTTCCAAACCGTATTTCAGAGCCATGGATGGCATCTTTTTTTCGCTTGCCAAGTTGAGAATTCTGTATTATTCAGCAAAATTTCTAAGAACTTCAAGCCCAGGAGGCAGTCTCTCAGATAGTTCTGAGGGACATCTGCTGGCATCGTTTTGTAAACCATTAGAAGAAAGCTCAACATGGAGCCTAATTTGGTTTAAATAAATCCAGACTTCTTCAGTAATCAGGGCACTGAATTCTATTTTGGTTAAGTGTGCCATATCACTGACATCGAAGTTAACACAAGTTCAGTACATTTATGGGCAAGTTTAGGAGATGTGCACAACAAAACAGTGTTCTAACCCACAGAGACAGTCCCATCAAAATTAAACTAGTCTAGGACTCAGTTGTGAGGCCAACTATATAGCAAGAATGTGAACAGACTGTACAACTATGGCCAGGGAATATATACAATGGAAATATACTTTCCCCAATTATTCCAACCATTCAGTCTTTTATAACTCCCTTTATATGCCAAACACTTGTTTCAGGGGAAATAAAAACCTGTACTCTATCAGTACTTGATTTTCATTTATTGAAATAGCAAATAGGACAATTGCCACATTTTGTGAGATGAATTAACAGGACAGCTTCATAGGTAAAAGTCAGCTAGATTTCCCACAAAAGGCCCACAAAACTCTACAGGCAGGGAAATCTTGATTCAATTTCATTTCTTACCCTGAATTTCTCAGAAAAAGAACCCAAAAGCCATTTTGACTTATACCAAAAATAAGATTACTTTACAGTGATAAAGTCCCCTGTGGGTGAGCAGATCAAGTTTTCCTACAGTCCTCCTAACCAAAAAGTGGCCTTCATTTGACTATTTAAATTTTATTTCCAAATGTAATTGAACACCAACACTGACATCTGTCTGGGCCCCAATGACTGGACTGTATGCCTTCTAAGGTATCTTCCAGGGCTGTGAGAGGCCACTATATTACCTTATTTCACAATTCTCATCATAAATTTCTACAAAAGATCAAAATTCCCAGTTGTACTAAATCTAGACAAAAAAGGATTTCCATGCATCAGGAAGTTGTGAAATAGAAGGTAGCTATATATTAAAGGTCACATACAGCTACTGATTTACTGGGCACATTCAAAGGAAATGCTGTGCCCATTATTGGTGGAAGTTGTCATGCAATGTCAAAAGTTTGTCCGAGATAAAAGATATAATTTGTTTTAAGAATACTAAACTTAAATAGATTGGGGTTATTTTCATACATGCTTTCGTGAAATAAATGATAATCAGTAGAAATCCACTGAAGTAGTAACATTAGAAAGTAGGTTACTTCATATGAATTCGGTACCTCATTTACACAGGGGTATGCATTCAATTAACTATGTATTGGGGTTATGTCTTAAGTAAATTGCTTATGAATCTCATCTAGTTGAAATTCTATATTTAACAAATGAAATTATTTCATCCACATGCAGACTGTATAATAAGAATGTGGAAGGATATTTAAGATGCAAACATTTTGCAAAACTTCACCTATAGCTATACATTTTCAGCTAGCCTCAATTTTCAATAAGAATATGTTTCAATCAGGTTTATGATATGATGTATTTGGTACTTTGTGGATGAATTGGAAAGATGAAGGTGAGGCTGACAGGCACAAGAGAAAACTTTTCATCAATGGCCTGAGAGCCACTAAAGAGACACTGAAGGGCAGCATGACATTTCGTAGGATTCTACAACAAGTAGGAGTTATTCTCTCATTATAATTGGTAACTTTGCACCTATGATGAACAGGTTGGGCTAATTTAAGGGCCAAGTATAAATGAATTCAATTATCATACTATGAACAAAGGCAGAAGATTAAACATAAGGCTATAAAAGAGGTAAAACAAAAGGTTTTACAGTAAAACATAACAGAAGTGTAGAAATAATGTTAGATGACCAGTTTTCTGAGTGAAAATGTCATTTCAAACAAATTTATTTCCTTGCTTCATGATAAAGAGCATTCTAAAAACAGTAGAGCCAGCATACAATCACAATGCTGCAGGACATATAATAAGCATGAGCTTTGGAAAAAAAAATCACAGGGCACACAATGGGATGGTACACTGTGAACCTTGGGAAATAAAGAGTTCAACAAGGTAGGAATCATATGTGGTTCCCACCAAGGGGTTATCAGTTGAGGCGAGCCATTCATGGTGCTACTTACAATAAGAGAATGGAAATATTTTAGTTGAGATAGGGTATTTTCATGTATTCATTTTGGTAAATTGCAACTAACCTCACAGATCTGAATGTTCCCCTAAGTCAACAATGGTGTTTCAAGTTTAGATTTTAAGGAATTTATTCAAACTTAGTGACAAACTGATTTGAATAGCTGCAGATGTATTACAGTGGATTGTTTTGAAGGAAATTTGCTGTTTTTGAAAAAACAGTACCTTTTAGGATTTTAATTCTTCAAGTTTACTATGTCAGGGTGGTGACTTAAAGAAAAACAAAAGCTAATACTTAAATTTGGCAGACATTCAATGAGAACTGAATAGAGAATGGATAGATGGATGGATGGATAAAGGTTCTTACAACTTTATCCATTAAATCTGTTGAGGAAATAATTTCTAGTGGGAGCTAAGGCCTAAAGTCTAAAACAAAATATCACAATGGTGTATTCCTGATAGTCTAATACTAGTAATATCTTATTGAAGCAGCGGAAACAATAAACAATCACTTATTTATATACTTATATGTATAAGAAACCTTAGGCTCACAAAAATATACATGTTTTAAAACAAATCTAAGGCACACAAAATACTAAAACAAGTCAATGATTTACTCTATTTTACATATTCAAAAAGCAGAAATCTACTTGACAAGATGATGGTCTATCAACGGACTTTTGTTATTTACAATCCCTTCATATTCCCTTAGTCAAAATTAGTCAAAAGCTTGAAACTGATACTTTGCACCATATATTATTTTAAGTTACAATGAGTTTTCCTTTAGATAGCTTGTTGGAACTGTTTGCTTTTGCACCAGAAATGTGAGTGTTAGCGGTTGTGAGCTTCCTATGGCATTTCCAAGGGAGAAGCACCAGTAGGTTTTCCATACTCCCAAGGAATCTGACACTTTGAATGTTATAGCACCTCTGCATTTTAACAGAATCAAGTATTTCATTGAAATTTCTTCTTGTTCTAAACATTTTGATTGGGAAATCACTTTTGCTTTGCTATTAATTGAGTCAATAAAGCAATGGGAAAAATAATGGGAGGGCTAAAATAACTAGAATGCCTATTTTTCTGTTACCTAGAAAAAGATGAATTAACATTTCCCCAAACCAATATACTTAGATAACTACTTTGGATTAGCTGTTAACGGACAAACCATGTTTAGGATACCATCCCTACTGTTTATTTAGAGTGTGTGTGTGTGAGGGGGGGGAGTGTGATGATGAGGATAGGAAATTTACTATCAAAAAAATTTCTACAGGAATTTTATTTGTCTTCTGAACCAGAATGACTTTCAGAATGAATAAGGGGTAGATAAGGTTCTTGCCACTTAATTTTTTAATTTTATCACCTTGAAACTTTAGAAGCATTTGACTCTTCAGAATCATCTTAAGTCTCATCTCCTTTTGGAAACATCTTTTATGGATTATATTGCAAAAGCTGGGGTGAAAGTAAATCAGGGCCATTGTTGCTCAATCAGAAGAGACCACTCTTATTTAGTTCCAAAGAAAAGTTAATCAATATTGGTGATATGCCTCCTAATTTCAATTTTACAGAGAATTAACAATTTTTGCATGATCTAACTATTTTATATAAGTAGCTAACCTTTGAATGAGAAAGGACACATTTAAAAAACACAAACCATATACATGATTAGGATACACATTGCAGTTAACAAGATGGAACTCTACACAGCAAGAATAAATGATTTCTCTTGTATGCAAGTATGCACAAACAATAGACAATAGGATTCTTATACTATACTATTTCAAGTTACTTTTAAAAATAGAAAGTGCTTTTAAAATATATATTTACAATTTATGAACAGCTTCCAACCATTACTAACAATGATGAGTTATTTTATACAGGAGAAATATTTTAGGAGAGAAAACACTTCATTGGTTTATTTCAAAGGAATATGCCGATTTCCTAGCAATGATTGGAAGATGTTGGAACAATGGCACCATGAAATAATAAATCAGCTTATTTTTGTGTCGATGTGGTTAAGCACCAGGAGCTGTGTAGAGTTAACACTGTGTGTCTTAATTTTACATCATAGCACATGAACCTGTTAAAATCCTCTAAAAATGACTCGTTTCATAGTAAACAATTTAAAGCACCAAACTGAGTGATTCTATCAAGGTTAACACCTAACCAAAACATTTCTTTATGTATTTAAAACTATAAAACTTTAATTTTTGCTTAAAATGTGCACCTTCTACCAATTGTCAAAATACAGTCACAGTTAAGAAATACCCACCCCCAATTTTTTTTTTTTTAACCTCAGCCTTCAAATGGGTGAGATGACGCTATAGTAAACGACAACATGACTTTCTTTTAAGAGCACCTTGAAAAAATACACTGCACTCGCAAAGGCATTAAGAAGGGGAGAAAAGCCTTCAGACCCAATGGTTATAGGGCCCCGCAACATGTGTGAGAGCATAAGGGGACACAGTGACAACATTGTCATGGGTTAATGTTAACGCTTTGTGAGAAGGAATCTGGCTAAATTCATTAACTTCTGTGGACAGTTCAATACCCTCGTTAGCTGCCTGGTCTTTCTGCTCGGAGGCTTTAGTTTTCTTATTCTTAGCTTCTTTTGCCTCAAACTTAATCTTGTTTAGTTCGAAACCGTGTTGGGGTTTATTCAGGTTTTTGTGCTGGTAGAAGACAAGAGAGAGGCGCGTAGGGTGATTTCGGTTGGGGTGTTCGACAGGAGTCGTGGCGTGAAGCTCTCGCCGGGCGCACTCGATCAGAACCGAGCCGTGGGAAGGCGCTATGGCCACGCCACCAACATTGGCATCCAGGAAGATGTGCTCACTGTCTGACCAATACTCAACAATGTGGGGCAGTTTCTCCTCAGCAGGCGACAAGGGGTCATCCGAAAGGGGGTCGTCTGATGGAGGCTCATCTGCTTCAGAAGGCTGCTCATCTTCTTCCACCAGAGAGGAAGCAAGCTCATGAGGAGAAGTGATGAATGGAGGCTGCTGGTTTGGCTGATTGGAAGTTAGCTGCTCAGATGGGCCAATGGGAGGCTCAGAATAACCCAGGGAATTTGTCATAGGAGTAGACAAGGTGGGAAGAGGAATCATTTCACCAGGCTGTGCAATTTCAGCGCATTCCCCAGCAGCTACATTAGCACCACTGTGTCTTGCAGAAGGCATTGTGCAGTGGGGATTGCTACCTCTTTCTGGAAACCCGTACGAAAGTGATGCATCATTCTTAAAAGGAGCTGTTGTGACCAAAGCAGTCTTAGAGGACCAGGAGAAGGCTGGAGCTAAGTTTGCCTCTTTCACTGGGTGAGGAATGGACGGGGTTGGTGAGTAGCTTTTAGTGTTGTCCGAACCTTTGAAGATAAGATGGGGTTCAGTTTCACTTTTTATTTCAGGTTGCGCTGTCTCTGTTTTATTCCCTAAACAAAGAAAAGAACACCAAATGTAAAGATAAACATAATTTGGTAGTTGTTGTCTTTTAAAAAGAAGTACAAAGATGAATAGAATAAAACCAGATGATGGCAATGATGGCCAGTTTTGTTCTATTTACTTTAAAGCTGACATAATGCACACATTAAAAATTGTAGGTGGTTTGGGTATGCTTTTTCATTCAATACAATTTTCCTTAGAATTGATTACTTTGGAAATAATAATTTTAAAAGTTCACAAATTTAGCACAAATGTTCATTGTCTAAAATGGTATGATACTAGAAATGACCCTAATTGGCTATGAAGTAAATATTAAAACCATACATCAGAATGCCGTGCAGATGATATATGAGGACAGCAGCATTTCACTACCCAAAGAACTGTTTAGATGCATTTTAGATATTGCATGATCAAATTTTTTAAAAAGTTAAAGTAAGTAACAATTGATAAAGATTTCTAGATAGCAAAAGTATCATAACTGGCAAAGTTTATTATTAGGCAAAGGGAAGTAAATAAGCTATTTGTAACCTCAAAACAAGTGTATTTAAGCTGCATTTCTTTCTCACAAAGTAGGTAGCAATATATTATTATGATGATATTGGCCAAAATGTGGGCCATCCACTCTGACATATCCATGCAAATCTCACATCAAATGGAAACATTTTTCTTGAGGACATTCTCCCTTTCAGAAGTTCTAGCAAAATGCTTGAAAGCTGGGGCTTTCCTGGTGGCTCAGTGGTAAAGAACCTGCCTGTTCCAATCCATGGGTCGGGAACATCCCCTGGAGAAAGAAATGGAAACCCACTCCAGTATTCTGGCCTGGGAAATCCCATTGACAGAGGAGCCTGGCTATAGTTCATGGGGTCGCAAAAGGAAAAAAAATATGTTTGAAAGGCAAAAGCAGTAGATCTTAAGAATAAAAAAATAGCAAAAGTTAGGTGGTGGTGTTTTAAAACAGTAAAAAATAGAGAAGGAAATGGCAACTCACTCCAGTACTCTTGCCTAGAAAATTCCATGGATGGAGGAGCCTGGTGGGCTACAGTCCATGGGGTCACAAGGAGTCGGACATGACTGAGCGACTTCTCACTTTCACTTCCTAAATACAATGGTGGTTCTGATTATTGCACTTAAAACTGGGATGTTGGACTATATTTTCAGTATTCTGTTAAACAGTAAAGTACTTTGTAGATAAAATGATATTTAAAAAATATTGTTACCAAGTGTCATCATGTAAAGAAATAAATAAATAAAAATAAAACTATAAAAAAGAAGAAAAAGCTCTCATGGGTAATATTACAAAATAACAAGAAGTTATAGGGCAAATATTGTGCATTTGGCTATTAATAGAGTATATATTTTAAAAGAATAACATGTAAAGATGCAATTGGGAAATGACACAAAGATGAAAATGTTTTGATTGTCATAAACAAGCAGCATGGAACCAGATATGTGAACCTTAAAAATAAACCTAGAAGTATCTGTAAAGTGGAGCTACAAGCACAAAGGAATGATAATTCTTCCTCGCCTCTTCCCTAATTCTGTTGAATCTTTTCACTGAGAGTGCATGTTATATCAAGTCTGCACTATCAGTTCTCTCATCTTAAAAAAAAAAACAGCTTTTCTGATCGGGATGGGGAATACGTGTAAATCTATTGCTGATTCATGTCAATATATGACAAAACCCACTGAAAAAATAAATAAATAAATTAATTAATTAAAAAAAAAATACAAAAATCAAAGAAGTTAAAGAATACCTTGTAGCTCCGACTTTGAGTATCAGTTTAAATTCATAGTATTTTTTTTTAGGCTCCCTAGAGGAATGGCTGATTTTAGATATGGGACAGGATTATATAAGAGGAGCCTGGAACATCTTGTCAACACAGAAAATTAAGGAAGTTATCAAAGAAAATCAGGGTCATGACAAAAGAATCATCTTCTCTGAATTACACTTTTATTCAACTGCTTTCCTAACACCTCAACTTGAATGTCTGCCAGGTATCTTGAACTTTTACCATGTCCAAAAGTGAGCTTCAAATTTCATCAGTGTAAACCTTTACACTTTTTTGGTCCATACTCCAGATTTAAATCTATCAGAAATCCCATTGACTCTACCTCAAAACATCTAGAATCAGACATTTCTCATGTCCTCCTCATTAGCCCCTCTGATCCAAGCCTCATTGTCTCTTAAGTTGTTAGGATAGCTTGTTTATCAACACCTTAATATTTCTCTGCCCTGTCTGACTCTAGCTATAATCCAGTAACTGGAATATTATTTTTGATTCAGATCATAGCCCCTCTCTATGATGAAATATCCAGAAACCTTCCTCTCCCTCACAATACAGGCCAAAGTTTTACAGCAATCTACAGAGCCCAAGGTGATCTGCTCAGATGTCCCTCTTACCCCTCTGATCTCATATCCTACTCTTCTACCCATTTCACACCCTGCTCCAACCAGACATGTGCTCAGTCGTGTCTGACTCTTTGCAACCTCATGGACTGTATCCTGCCAGGCTCCTCTGCCCATGGAATTTTCCAAGAAAGAATACTGGAGCAGGTTGCCATTTCCTATTCCAGGGGATCTTCCTGCCCCAGGGACTGAACCACATCTGTTGAGTCTCCTGCATTGGCAGGGGGATTTCTTACCACTGCGCTGCCTGGGAAGCCCTCTATGCTCCCATCATACTGGCTTTTTTAGCGTATATCAAGTATTCAAGGTAAATTCCTCTCTCCTAAACTTTGCACTTGCCACTTCTGCTACCTGGAATGCTATTTCTCCAAATAAAAACATTGCTGATTCTCATAGTCTTTAGGACTTAACACAAATTCCTCCATCCATCCTTTTAATGCAACCCTATTCAAATGGCATTCTTTCAGAGCACTATCTCCCCTCTTATTCACTGCTACAGTACCTAGAACAGTCTGAAGTAGTGCTCAGTAATATTTATTGAATGAACTACTTAAACTGATGTTGAAGCTGACGAAGTAAGACTTCAAGGAAGTGATGTCATTTTATCTGTGTTGAGACAGTGTATTGGTTCACAATAGCTGGGGAACAAACAATAAGAACATGCTTTGGTTTTGTACTTTTTTTTTTTTTATGAATAGAGGGGAAAAAAATACTGAGAAATACTGATAGGTCACTTTCTGGTTGACTTATAATTCTGGCAAGAATATGGAAATATACTGTGTCTTCTTTTGAATTCTAAATGAACTATATAAAAATAATTAGCTAATTGCATTGACTGGTATCTGATCTAAAGTTTTCTTTTCATAATGCCTCACTCTCAAAAGAGTAGCAAAGATGAAGATGCAAAGGCCAAGTGCAAACCCAACTGCCAGTGAAAGTTGCGCACAGATATCAGAGTCCATAAATCTTACCTAAAAGGGGCAGTGATGAAGCCTTACTGTTGTTTGTCATTGAATTATTCTTCCGCTTGATTCGAGGAATAAATTTTTTTTCCACAGCCCTTATCTTATGCGCCAGAACCTCTGTCATCATCGCTGCTCTCTTCTTCCCAGAACGAGGAACGGGTTGAGTAAATCGCATTCTTTTTCTCTGGCGGGGTGCAAGGACCATAATGGCCCCAGATTTGATCTTGGCTTCCATTCCTTCCCTTGATCCAAATTCATCTGTGTCTGAAAGTTTATAAAGAGGAAGCACATGCAGCTGCTCATCTTGAGGAATAACACCAAATGAGCGGTTATCTTCTCGTGTTAAAGTGCAGACCTGATAGGAAGAAAACATGAAATGGGAACTAGAGATCCTGCACATTCATCACAGTTATTCCTACCTTCTTAGTTGCTCCTACTTATTTATTGTTGCCATTGTGAAAGGGAACTATTTTAAATTGGTTACTGTGATATGTTAATTCATTTTGGAAAAATATTTTATATATCTAGTTACTCAACGCTATTCAATATGAGTAACTTAGCAATTGGTTTTAAGCAGACCAGTTTAATTTTGAGTTGATTTTCTAAGTACATATTATACATGTTTATGAATTTTATAATATTTCAATATTAAGGCTTCTTTGTTATATTCCACCTTTTCCCACAGTTAACAGTTACTGAATTGTTCACTATCATCATATTAAATAGCAATGAATAAAAGATATTACTTCAGGCTACAAATCACACTATTTCTTACTATTTGAATAATGTCACATTCCTTGCTTAGAGGTGGTTAGATCCTAAGGAATTTTCTAAGTTGCCGTGATTTCCTCTATGATTTTTTCACTTCTGCTTGTAAGTGAAATTTATCTACACATATTTTACCCTGCCCTGTTTGTCGAGGTGAGTTTTTTTTCTCTTCTTCATTAAAAAAATTGACAGATATTAATGATGCAAAAGAAGCGCAGGAGATTTCATTTTCTAGCAGGACTTATATACCCCAATACTTTTAAAAATTAGCTGAAATATTTTATCTGGATAAAGAATTGTTCTGCCCCATTTTGCTTTTAGTTAGGAGTATAACATAAATCTGTCTTTTTCTTGGATGTAATATAGGACTTCTTAAGAAAATTTTGTCTTGGACTTCCCCAGTGGTGCAGTGGATAAGAAGCCACGTGCCAATGCAGAGGACACCGCCTTCGATCCCAGGTCCAGGAAGATTCCAGTTGCCAAGCAGAAACTAAGCCTGTGTGCTTAGAGCCTGTGATCCACAACAAGAAAAACCACTGCAATGGGAAGCCCACACTGCAATCAAGAGTAGCCCCCAATCACCATAACTAGAGAAAGCCAACGCAAAGCAATGAAGACCAGCACAGCCAAAAATCAATAACTTTAAAAAATAAAAATTTTGTCTTGAATATAGCCAATCTCAGCCTTCTCTTTACAAGTTATTTTTGAGGTGGGAAGGAGGTTCAACAGGAAAAGGACGTATGTTTACTTATGGCTGATTCGTGTTGCTGTATGGCAGAAACCAACACAATATTGTAAAGCAATTAATTATCCTACAGTTGAAAATAAAGTTTTTTCTAAGTTATTTCTATTCATTGTAGAGAAATGAAAATACATGGAAATGTAGGAAATTCCTGACTTTGATACATAAAATTATATTTATCATAAATTAATATTTTAATGATAATTCATTTTCAAATGTCTTTAAAGATCCATCAAAAAATATATCCAATGATCTCATTATTTTTCATTAAAACATTTCTTCCACAACTAAGATCTCTTTCTAAGACAGCAAGGTGTTGTAAGACTGGAAACTGCAAGATTTGATTTCTCCAAGTTGATAGAACTTAATGGATACAGGTGATAAAGTATGTTAAAGGTGTTTTTGTTTTTTTTTTTTTTTTTAATGTTAAAGGTTTTTAAAGTCACATTCCTTTCTAAACATCTACAGTCACATTTACCATCAAGGCCTGAAACACTGAACTCTTTTCGGTGTAATTTGTTAATAATTTAAAAATAATCATCTTTAAAATTAGAATATTTCACTTATAAATGTTTACTTCAATTTATTTGGTCACAGGGAGACTAAGAAGGGGACAAAGACAAGGCAGGAGCATAATTACAAAGACCAGGGAAACAAGGAGGAGGAAGAGTTGGCAGAAAACTTTCAGGAGTTCACGTTTTCAGAGATGGGGAAATCTAGCATCATGCCAAGTTCTAGGTATGCACCTCATTGCATGAGCAATGAGAGGAATGCAGAGAACAAGCATTGAATAGTACATAAGAGGAGAATCAAAACTTAGTTTGACTCTCAACCTAATCCAACCTGATACTAATAATTATCTCTAATGAAGGAACTGATGGAAAGTGTACTAGCCAAGCAAGATGTTGAATTACTCTTCAGCTAAGATTCATCTGGATGGATTTGTAAAATTTCAACATTTGAAAATAACATTAGTCTCAGAGACCAGAGTCAACATCAGTGAAAAGGCATGATAGGCAAAAAGTTATTTCTGCTCCTTAATCTGTTGCTGATAGACCGCACAGACCAAATAAGGAAGGAAGACTGCATTTTGA
This sequence comes from Cervus elaphus, assembly GCF_910594005.1. Classification (NCBI taxonomy): domain Eukaryota; kingdom Metazoa; phylum Chordata; class Mammalia; order Artiodactyla; family Cervidae; genus Cervus; species Cervus elaphus. The sequence goes on along the minus strand of NC_057829.1, from coordinate 24,782,501 downwards.
TGGATCAGACAGTACACATTCAATCAAAGTGGAACAATCATAGCTCTGTCTTCAAAGAGGCCAAACTGGTATAGTTCAGAAATAGAGGTAATCACTCTCTGTTTTACTGGGTAAAACAGAAGTTTATCTACTTGAAGCAAACTCATTTCCCTTATAAAAGGACTATTGCATGATCTTTCCTGAGGTCTTCTCCTTACTTTAAATATATTTTGATTGATTTCACGCTAGAAGCATGTGATTGTTTTCCATGGCTGTAAACATAACAAGCACATATATGTGCAAATATTTCTTCTAAATATTCCTACAAACTAGTATTAAGAACCAACATTAAAATTTTGGCACACAGTTCCCTCACAAAAACCCTGAAAATGGGAATTCCTTGGTGATCCAGTGGTTAAGACTCCACATTTCCAGTACAAGGGAGATGGGGCCCTATCCCTGGCGAGTGAACTAAGATCCTGCAGCCCGTGATGTGGGGCCAAAACAAACAAAAAACCTATGAAGTACAGATGGCAAAAAAAAGAAACATTAAATTTTACTTAATTTAATTTACTTAAATTGCTTAATTTCCTACCTACCAGTTTGATAGCAGAGAATGGTAGCTTTGAATAACCATGTAGTCCTCCATCCCAACAAACCTACCACAATATGTAATTTGAGACATTCAACAAAATATTTCAGGCTTGTTCTATAACTTTTGGGTAGCACTGTTGATATCAGGACCTCAGCTTGAGAATATGTTGATGGAGTCTTTAGAATTAAAAGCGACCCAGGTACATACCACTGTGCTGCCATTATTCATGTTGTGAATGTCCCTGTGGGGATGGGCACAGAAGTCTAGGCAAGCAGTGACCCCAGAGAAAGGACGACCTTCTTTCTTCCCAAGCCGACACTCTCGGGCAATATGTTCAAGCGCCACCTGAAGAGTAATGAATTACCCACAGTTTTAAGAGACAAAAAGAATCACCTTCTATAAAGATAAAAATCACTTTATGACAAGTTTATAACTTAATTATGCTTATTATTTCAGAGATTTAGATTATCATAGTGATTGTGTAATTTAGTAATTAATATTCAGGGTAAAGAATTTGAGACTACATGAATTAAAATGACAATCACTGAAGGCAACAGGAGGACATTAATACTTGGTGGTGGATAAATAAGAAGAGTAGCCTGAAATATTTCATTAGGAGAAAAGACTAACATAGTGCTTTGATCATGCATCCAGTTTTCAAGGTCTATAAAACCAGTATAGAAAGTCAATTTGTAACTGTTTAAAATGAAAGGTTGGAGAAACACCCTGGTGGTCCAGTGGCTAAGACTCCAGGCTCCCAGTGCAGGGAGACCAGGTTTGATCCCTGGTCAAGGAACTATATCCTATATGCTGCAACTAAGATCAAAGATCCCATGTGCTGCAACCAGGACCCGGCCTAGCAAATAAATAAAGAAGCAAATAAATAAAGAAGCAAATAAATAAATAAAATGAAAAACAAAATGGAATTTAACAGAGAACTTGTTATTCGTGATAATACAAATAAATATTTTAATTTTTATCTCATAACCCCTGGTTATGTTTTTCATTTTCATTTGTTTTTTGTCCTAGTTGCTCTGTTTGCAGGATCTTATTTCCCTGACCAGAGATAGAACCTTCACCCTCAGCAGTGAAAGTGAGGAATCCTAACCACTGGACCACCAGGGAATTTCCTGGTTACGTTTAAAAGGTATTTTACACTTATTTTCTAGTTTGTCTGCTATATGATTTACCATTATTTTCTCCCAATGTATGGTTATCCTTTTCTTTTCTTTAAAAAATGTGTTTTCCCACCTCAGTTTTATGCAGATATTATCGACATACATAACATATGTAAGATTAAGGTGTACAATGTGATCACTAGATACATGGGTATGTTACAAAATGATTACCACAATAAGGTCAGTTAAACATAATGACAATTTTTTGGTGTGTAGAGGTAACATTTAAGACATAATTAAAACTTTTAAGTATAGCACAATATTATTAAATATGGCCAACAAGCTGTGTACCAGGTCTTATTTATCTCATTGCTGGGAGTTAGTACCCCTTGGCTGATATCTCCTGATTTCCCCCACTTCCCAATTGAATTAAATCTCATTGTGGATATTTGATTCAATTGCCATGAAAAAAAAATGAAAGTGAAGTCGCTCAGTACTTTCCTACTCTTTGCGACCCCAATGACCATAGCCTACCAGATTCTTCCAGCCATGGGATTTCCCAGGCAAGAGTACTGGAGTGGGTTGCCATTTCCTTCTCCAGGGGATCTTCTCAACCCTTGGGTCAAACCCGGATCTCTTTCTTTGTAGGTAGACACTTTACCATCTGAGACATCAGGGAAGTCCTCAATTGTCATAATGCTGTTTTTAAAAAAACACTAGATAATTTTTATAACTGTCAATAAAAGATCTACATTGGGGTAAAATTTGAAAAACAATTTCTGTTAACAAGGACATTGTTTAGATGTAAATTTAAACCATGTTTAAAAGCTCTATATAAGGTCCTAAAACATACCTGGTTTTGATAAGCAACTGGAGCATACTGCTTATAAATTGGAGCTAATTCTGTAGCCAAACTCTGTAAATTATCTTCAAGGTTTTTTTCCTATAGGAAAAGACAGTCCATAAAAGTTGTTTCATAATTACATATGAGTGATGAATTTATATAACATATGAAAATGAATTATACCTCATTGCTGATATGTTTGTTGTTGGTGCACAGTTCATACTTACCCTGATAAGCTACCATGGAAAATGACATGATTGCTACCATAAAATCTAAATTATTAGTCATTGTTATGCTTAGATTTAGTCTTTTGAAATTAGAAGTCTATGTTATCAGCTAATGAGAAATCTAACTGGTGTTAGAGGTAAGTTACAAAGTTGCTCATGTCCAAACAAGAACCATATTTTTTTTTTTTTTAATTTTTTATTAGTTGGAGGCTAAAGAACCATATTTTATATTTATTCAATAGCAGAGGGCACTTGAAGTAAATCAAGACAACTTTCCTGGTGGCAAGTGGAGATGTGGAAGAATTCTCACAGTGAAACAAGCGTCTATAACAGAGATGGGAGAGCAACACATATAAGGCACATACTGTGTATCAGATCCCTGTGCTAAGAGCTTCAAATATAATAAGTAGGCAATAGGCTGTCTAAATCCAGTGTTTTCTTTTCTACACAGTAATGTCTACAAACTGAGGAAGATTTGATAGAACTGTGGAGAAGCCTTAACACTTTATCAAGATTCTGGGACCTAATGATAGTAGAAACATGTAAGACTTTTTCAAAAGAAAACTGTAGTGACAAGAGTAGTAAAAATGCCACTGGTGACAAGAGGTATGGAGGAGAGAAAGGAGCCTTTCGTAACAATAGTTTGGAAAAACATCGTGAGAGTTTTTCAGAGATGACTGTATCCTAAATCAAATCTGAGATTGATAAATGATCAGTCACAAAAGACAAGAGATGAAGAACTGAAGCAATGAAGGACTTCAGAGGTTTGAAGGTTTCTGTCTCATTTGTGTTCTGGGAGATGAGGAAGGAAAACCTTCTTATGGATCAGTTCACCTCTGGTATGCAGCAAACTATTATAGAAACCAAAGCCATATAGCAGTGTATACATAGGAAGTTAATTCTTGAGTGCTTTATAAGAAGACTCAGTCTTGGCAACTGCAGAGCACCAGTGATAATCCTTTTACTTTCCTACTCATTTCAGTTGGTGTGTTCATTGAAAAGGAAATTCATATACATAGGGTCTATATCTAAACTGCTCTCTTCTATTCATCTGTCTACTTATATATCTGTTACTCAGTGTAGCTTAATAAATATAGTCAGGGAGGTCAGACCACTAACAGCAACAACAAAAAAAACCCTTTCTGGCTATACTGACACATAATTTGAGAAAAACTTCAGAATTACTATTTAAATGCCTAGTTAAAAGACTTTATTGTATTTTATCACACTTGAGATATTGGGTAGGGTAAATTGTGTTTTACTGCTAAAAGAATGTTATGAATCATTCAATGTCACTAGTCACATTGGGCAATTTTTTATCTTATGAAGTAACATGTCTTGCATACAAATGAAATAAAGCAGGTAAATAGAAAAAAAATAAAACTTAAATAGATGATTATTATTGAATGCAGTTTCTTTATCCATATTATAAAAATCCTTACTTTCTAACTGTTTCATTAGAATGAGTGGGTGTATTGGAGATCTCTTATCTTTACATAATGGGGCTCACGCCCTATATCCCTCTGCCCTTCTCACCCTACACCTTATTTCTCGGGCCATCATCTCCACATCAATGCCTACAACTACCACCTGGATCACATATTAACCCTAAGGTTCTTATTAATGACCAGATAGCCTCATTTGGATTTCTCTTAAGAATCTCCAAGCCAATGCATCCAAACTGAATTGATAATCTGTCTTCATATAAACCTAGTCTTGTTTCACCACACCGTTTGTCAAGGAATAGCACCTAGTTTTAACAACCTGTCCATAACTACTATTTATCATTTCTTCTCTCACAACCATATTCTAAGTCACTACTATCCCTTCTTTGGACTATTCTCATAGCTAGCCTATCATACTAAATGAACTCTTGGCCAACTCCAGTCCACAGAGCAGCCAGAGACATCCCATTTAAAAAAAAAAAAAAAAAAAAGGTATCATTATATTACTCTCTGCTTTAACATTCTTCGATGATCTTCCCATGTTCTTAAAGGGCACTATATGTACCTCACTTTCCCTAGCCTACTGAGCTTCACACTGGTCTTTTCTCAGTTCCTGAAAAGAGGAATGCTTCTTCCTGTATTACAAACACTACATAAACATTACTCATTGTTAATAATAACCATAAGCAAAAACTGATCGTCCATTTATTATACAAGTGTTATAGAATATAGCAGCTTCATCAGATAATTATTTAGAAAAAATTAACTTTTATTTTAAGGTTTATTTTAAGGAAGAATTCACATCTCATTATCCAATATTCTGACCTTTGAACATACTACCTTCTCATTATCAGGTATTTTATATGTCCTTTTACTAAAGTTTTCTGCCTTAAAGTCCTGATAAACTTCTTGTTAGATTTCTTCTAAGGTATTTTATCTATAAAAGACAGTTGCTCTCTAGAGTGATTTCCCTCTTTTATTACAGTAGATGGGAACTCTAGAGAAAACAAATAATTTTGATTACTCTTTAAAGGGATTATTTACTTATTCTGAGCTTTCCTGAAAGATGTTACATTCCTTGTATTATAGATACAATTAGATTAACTCCTGCTGCTTTATTTTGTGTTTCCTATTTATCTTATATCCCAATTAGATATGATATCTCAGTTAGATTTTTTAAACTAACCTTGCTGACTGATGAATGGATTTTTTTCCACAACTAGTTCAAAGGTTATAAATTATATTTGTATTCATCTAAAAATTTTTAAATATACACTTCTCAAATACGTTTTTCTGACACTATTTAGAGCAGTATTTTCCAAGCTGTGGGTCATGACTCTTCAGTGGGCTAAGAATTCAGTTTGGTAGGTCAAAACTAGAATTCAAATAAATGAAATTTTATTAAAAAATGCTTTCCTGCATCATAGTGATCCTCAGCAATAACAATCAGATATTGACTTTTTAATATTTAAATATTATCTTTGTCATATGTAATAAGGCTAAATGTTATTTTGTGATAGTTTTATCTATTCATTTGAAGATATATTTTTCCAAATACTTACTTATAGTATAAAATGTTTTTATACTCTTGGTCATAGCACAAAGCTTGAAAAACACTGATCTTGGACTTAATCACTATCTAAATTCTCCCCATTCCAAACAATCATAAAACATTGCCACACTTAATTTATATAGGTGCCCCACCCCCTCCCATTGCCTACCCACCCCTGATTTGAGAAGAGTATTGAATTATACTTATAGGTTGTTATTTCAATTAAAAAATGTAAGTACTCAACTTATTTAATTTAAACTTAACAATAAGGTTGACTAATTTCTTTGCTCACCATGGCCTCGTGTTCCGGACAGATTGGTTCCGGTTTCATATATCTTCTTTCTGGATTACGTCCTTTAGTAATTCTTTCATAGTAGTGCTGTGGGTAGTAAACTTACTGAGTCTTTGAAATGTTGGCAAATAGCTTTATTCATTGTTCCTACTTTGGCTGGGTATAAAATTCTAGGTTTTTTTTAACAGTGATTCTCTTTAGGGTGAGGGAAGGAGGGAGTCAGGGACAATTGGAATTTGGGTTGATAATTAAAAATTTTACCTATATTATTTAGAATTTTAAACTATTTTCTTATATATATATACACACATATAGTTACTATTTTGTCACTATGTTCTAATATTAATTTTTTTACAATTTAAAAAAATTTTAAAGAAATGTACTTACATATTAATAAGTGTAATTCATAAGTAAAAAGAACACTTACGTGTAAGGGAGAACTTGGATCAATTCTAAATCTTCTAGGACTTGGGCTTCTACCAAATTTGCAGCCATTGAAATACATACTCCATGAACAGCCAAAAGAGAAGGAAGCTCCACAAGTCTCTGGATCAATTCCTTGACATGTACAGGTACGACTGTAAGATGATAATTGCAAGGGAATGAACTGATAAAGTAGCATAATACCTCAAACAGAACATTTCAGGTTCATATATATATAGAAGCATGGATGGATAATGAAATTATTTTAACACACCTATTTCATTACTTATTTTATCTAAGGTAGTGTTAACAACACAAAGTTAATAATACTTGAATGTAACTAAAGCTTCAATTAAAATGTTTGTTCAAGATTGTAAATCCAATAAAAGGCAAGAAACCATACAGATCTGAAATATATGTAACCTTGTTTGACTTGGAGATATCCAAGGGAAGGAAATAAAGGGTCTGGATTTTAATCATAGATCAGTTTCCTATCAGAAGTTGACAATTATAGCACCTCATTGGATTTAAAAATACAAGCAATTAAAAAGTACATTTTTGAAAAAAAAATAAAAGAATATAGAAATTTGAAATCAGAACTATATTTAGTTGTGAAAGTCAGGAAAATGCCAAATATGAAGGAGGAATAGTTCAATTATTCTAACTTTCACTAAGATAAAACATATACTTTAAAGGGAGCAAAAGATTACAATTACTTAAAAAGAAAAAAAATAAGATGCAAAGAGTATCAAAGAAGAGAAACTTTAAATTGCAGAATTTCAAAGAAGTCAAAAAAGTAGAAAAATATACTGTGTTTAGTCACTCAGTTGTGCCCAACTCTTTGCGACCCCACGGACTGCAGGCCACCAGGCTCCCCTGCCCATGGGGATTCTCCAGGCAAGAATACTGGAGTGGGTTGCCATGCCTTCTTCCAGGGGATCTTCCCAACTCAGGGATTAAGCGCAGGTCTCCTGCACTGCAGGTGAATTCTTTACGTCTGAACCACCAGGGAAGAACAAGAATACCGGCTTGCCTGGGGATCTTCTCCAGGGGATCTTCCTGAACTGAGAATGTAGTTTAGCTATTAACTATGAGACCTAAAATTTTCTCCTAAACAGTCAACATCACCAATGATGAGACAAAAAGACTTTAAAACAGCTCCTAATATTATGAACTGAGTGTAGTATTCTTGCCAATAATTCCTGAATTGAATTGAATCAGGAAGACAATCAAAAATTGAGCAACAGTTTGCAAAATTAGCTTGTCCCTTTCAAAAATACAGTGCTATGAAACACAGAAAAAAGATAGATAAAAGTACTAAGGAACCCAAAAGACAAAATAACTTATTCCATCAAATCCTAGGTGGGAGAAAATTAGTATGCAGTACACTATAGGAAAGTAGATGACATTTGAATTAGAGAATAGCATTTTATCCAAGTGAAATAGCCTGGTTTTGATCATTGTACTGGGAATGTTCTCATTCTCTGAAGTATTATTTAGAAGTAAAAGTTTGCAACTACTTCACAAATTATCCAGAAGAAAGTACAGAAAAAAGCAGTAATGATGACATGTAAGCTTAAGTGTATTGTGTGATTATTTGTGGAATCAGAAATGATTCCACAAATAGGTAAGGTAAGGGGTATATAAGAATTCATTGAAGTATTCTTACATCATTTCTGTAAATATAAATTTTAAAAAATAGGTTGGATCTACATTGAGTGAAATAGCATAAGACTTATTTATGAGTTATTGGGAAAAATAAGCTTATATGTACACAATTTACAACAGTTTCTCTATATTAGAGGTATTATTATTATGAAGCCACATAATAAAATAGATACTAAAATTATGTATACATATTTATTGGCATTAGAAAAATAATAAAAAGTATAATGAAATGATTTTAAGCATAAAAAAATACTCTGGAAGATATACGAACAATCCTGTGAGGAGGTTAAAGTGAAGTCACTCAGTCATGTCTGACTCTTTGCGACCCCTACCTACCAGGCTCCTCTGTCCATGGTAAGGAGGTTAGAGAGGGGATATTTTATAATTTGTAAAATGACATTTCTTTTTTTTTTAAAAAAGAGAACTTTTTGAGGAAAACCATACAAAACACTGTTGAAAAACACAAACACTTGAACAAATGAAAAGAAAAATCTTTTAATGGGATGTAAGATCCAATATCAGAATAATGTCTGTTTATTCAAAGTTAATGTAATCCCATTAAAAATACCATTAGATTTATCTTAAAACTAGACAAATTGATTATGAAGTTCATTTGAAAGAAACATTTTTAAAAAGCCTTGAAAAAATAAGAATGGTGAGCTAGTCTTACTAAATATTAAAATGTATAATGCCTCTATAATTTACAGAATTCATAAGAGAGAGGACTTGATTTTTGTATAAAGTTAGTATTTCAAGTCAAGGGGGAAAGAAGAACTCTCCCAAGTAGGGTTGTGGTAAATGGAAAAAAGAATAGAAATGGGTCTCTTCTCACTTCTGTCCAGCATAAATCTTAAATGATTTCTGTTTGAAAAATTTCTGATTTCAACAAGAAATAAAAGAAAACATGGGTAAATTATTCTAGAGCTCGTGTGAAAGAAAAATGGTCTTAAATATCACAAAAAATTCAGACACAGTAAGGGAAAAGAGATATAATAAGTGACATTAAAAAAACACCCTGGGACTGCAAAGAGATCCAACCTGTCAATCCTAAAGGAAATCTGTCCTGAATATTCATTGGAAGGACTGATTCTGAAGCTGAAACTCCAATACTTTGGCCACCTGATGCAAAGAACTGATTCATTTGCAAAGACCCTGATGCTAGGAAAGATTAAAGGCGGGTGGAGAAGGGGATGACAGAGGATGAGATGGTTGGATGGCATCACTGACTCAATGGACATGAGTTTTGAGTCAACTCCAGGAGTTGGTGAAAGACAGGTGGGCCTGGCGTGCTGCAGTCCATGGTGTTACAAAGAGTCGCACATGACTGAGCGACTGAACTGAACTGAACATGTATAACTAAGTCAATTTGCTGTACAGTTGAAATTAACACATATTGTGAATCAACCATACTTCAATGAAATTAAAAAACTAAAAAACAAATGGCAGATGTTCTTAACCATATGAAAAAATATCCAGTCATAATATGAAAAATGCAAATCAAAAGAAATTGAAGACATTTATCCCCTATTAAATGGGCAAAATTCAAGTTTGACTACAATGAAAGCTATAGAAAAATGGATATTCTCTTACATTGCTAGAGAAAATGGAATATGGTACAATTCTATTGTAGGAGTTGATTCTTTATAGAAAAATCTCTCTCTTTCAGACAGACTCCAGGGCTGAGAAAGATCAAGTATCAAAAATGGAAACAAGCAAAGAATTAAAGAAAAGATCCTAAAATGGCCTTAACTCACTATGAAATAAAGTCTCTCTCTTAAGCAATGTTCATTCTTTTCAGTTGCATAATACCTAAAATTCTGTCCTCACCTATTATATATATATGTCTATTATTTGGTAGTCAATTTAACAAGATATAAAACTGATGTTAAAACAGTACGAAGCAGATTTGATTACTTTTCATTGAGCGTGCATCTGCGGTCCGTGGGATGACCGTTGTATGCCTTGAGACTCTCGGTAAGCTGCGAGTACAGTCTGTCCGCCATGGGGAGAGGGATGCCCTCCCATACCATGATGAGTACCACCATCACAGCTGTTGGGCAGTGGTGGCCTGTACGCTGTCGAACCAGACAAAGAACTTTCTCTTCGTCGCTGCTTCTTCTTAAAACCTGTCAAAACAGAATGTATACATTTATGGAAAACAAGAAACCTAACGTCAAATGCAGTGGATATGGCTTTTAAAGTTCTTCATCACTACATTCTAGCTTTTTTAACTTACTATTTCTTAAAAGATTTGACGCCTATAAGGCCTTTAGTTGTTAGATTAGCTGCCTCCACACAACTCATCACAGGGTATCCAAGGTTACTTGACTAACAAACAGGCTGAACAGAAATCTGTGGAAACAGTTTGTGTTTTATTTCACTGTTGACACAGTATTGCAAAACAGACAACAGAGAATCCCATGGAAAAGAGCCTAATTAACTCATCTGCTCTTCCATAATTGCCACAACAGGACAAATCTAGCTAAATGAAAATAACCTAGTACTCCCAACATTAAAAATAAGCTCTGAGCACTGATATTTAGCATCTGAGAAAAACTATGGATATTTGCCTAGGGCAAATGGTTTTGCCATATGAAAAACAATTCATACATACATAAAGCAATATTCCTGCGATTTTTTTCCATGCTGCCACAGATAGTTATCATACCCATCTTAAGATTAAGATATTCCAGCTGACAGAGAATGCAAATTATAAGCAATTTTGAATATTTAACCATTTATCTTACACTGCATCATACACATGGGTTGCTAAAAAAAGATTCCTAAGTATTTAAAATACTGTTCAGTGGTCCTACTGTTTAGTTTTGTTAATTACATTTAATTACTATGCTTAAAACTTCCACATATCGCAAATTACAGAGAGACTAATTAGATCAATCAGTATGTAATCAGTAAATGATGAAACTGCCCAACCCTGTGAGGACAATGGAGCACCCAATAGCATAATTAATATTCCATTTTTGTTGCTACAATATTACAAAAACTTGAGATGAAACTTCTTAAGATGTTAGTTACCCAATATCACTTTCTTCTGTCACTCCAGATGGTTAACAATCATTGCTACCAAGGCATCCCTTGAGTAGAGTTGGCTTTAGGACCTTCCCCCTAAACACAATTATTTACATTAAAATTTTTTTCTATGTTTTTATGTCCTTTTACAGCCAAAAAATACATTTGCTTCCAAATAAACTCAAATGCAAAATGATATTGTATCAAACAAAATCACACCAGATAATCTTCATGCTGTCAAACCAACAAAGTTATAGTGATAGTCTTTGTGTAGAAAATGCTAAAATGCTATTTATTCACTGTGTTTGTGCCTTTTCTAGATCTTCCATAGCTCTTTCAGTGAATGAAAGAAAATTAAGCATACTGAGTCTCTAAAAGTTTCAGTAAGCTGCTTAAGTATCACTGTGTTATGGATATTTATGTTCATCCAAAATTCATATAATGAATCCTAAATCCAAACAATGGTATTAATAGAGACTTTGGGAGATGGAGATGATTAGGTCATGAGGAGGAAGCCCTCACTAATGGCAACAGTGTTCTTATAAAAGAGACCCCTTTGTCTCTTTAGCTCCTTCTACCATGTGAAGACATGGAGAAAAAGGACCCACCAATCATGCTGGCACCCTGATCCTCAACTTAAAAACCAAAGAACTGTGAGAAATGAATTTGCTGTTTATAAGCCATCCATTCTGGTATTTTCCTCATAGTAGTCTAATCAGAGTAAGACAAATATTAAACTTGTATGAGACGTCTGAAAATTATAGAAATATTATTGAAAGAAATTAAAGAAGACCTAAATAAATTGACATACTATTTTCATGGAATAGTAATTATTATAATGATGTTAATTTCCCCAAAGTTTGTTGCTACATTTGATACAATTCCAATCAAAGCCCTACTAGAATTAGTTTTGTTTGGGCATGGAAATGGACAAAGGTTTTGCAAAGTTTATATGGAAATGCAAAGGACGAAGAAGTAGAAAAAAAGGAACAAAGACAGAAAAAATGATTAATCAGGTATCAAGACTGATTGCAAAGATACGATAATTAAGACAGTTTAGTATTGGTGCAGTGACAGATAAGGAAATCAATGGAATAAAACAGAACATATATATATGTTATATATATATATATATATATAAAACAGCCATATATATGTGGTCACTTGACTATGACAAATGACACTGCAGTCCAATGCAAAAAGTAATCTTTTCCATAAATTGTACTGGACAGACATCCATATGGGGGGAAAAAATGGATCTTGATGCCTAATTCACACTAGTAACAAATTATACTATAGATCTAACTATAAAAGACAAAACGTTAATTTTTAGAAGAAAATACCTTCATGACCTTGAAGTGGATATAATATTTTAAAACATCACCAAATTTAATAATTCTAAAGGAAAATGTCACGAAATTGGAATATATTAAGAACTCCTGTTTATCATAAATATTAACTAATAAAAGATTAAGAAAGCATAAAAGCAATCAATACATTGTGAGACATATCTGCCATATATATAAACAACAAACTATTCTTACACAAAATATATAAAGAATTCCCTCAAATGAGTAATAAAAGCAAAGCAGAAAATTGACCAAGAAAGTTAAACAAACACAAGACAACATCCAAACAGATGATGAGCATATGAAAATATGCTCAACATTATTAGTCATCTAGCAAAATAAAAAAATTCGAAAGCACTACATATGTAAATGGGGTTTTATTTTTTTTTCTATTTATTTTTATTAGTTGGAGGCTAATTACTTTACAATATTGTAGTGGTTTTTGCCATACATTGACATGAATCAGCCATGGATTTAAATGGGGTTTTTAAAATGGTTTAACTGCCATGCAAAACAGTATGAAGTTCCTCAAAAAATTAAAAATAGAACCAGCAATCATATGACCCAGCAATCCCACTTCTGTTTTTTTTTTTTTTTTTTTTTTTTTTTAGGGGACAATCCCACTTCTGAATATATACCAGAAAGAAATGAAAATAAAGTCTGAAACAGATCTTTGCATTCCCATGTCCATTTCATCACTACTCACGAGAGCCCTGAGGTAAAATTGACCAAAATGGTCATCAATAGATGAAAGGATAAACAAAATATTGTATATGCACACAAAGAAATAGACACAAAAAGGAAGGAAATCCTGTCACACACTGCAAATGAATGAACTTTGAGGACATAATTCAAAATGAAATAAAACAGTCATGAAAAAACAAACATTTTGTGAGTTATCTAAAGTAGTCAAATTCATAGAAACATAAACTAGAATGGTGTTAGGGGCAAGGGTGATAGAAAAATAGAGAATTGTTTAATTGGGAAAGAATTTCTTATTCGCAAGAAAATATTTGGGAAATCTGTTTAAAACAATGTGAATATATAATACTACTGAACTGTATACTCAAAAATGGTTAAGATAGTAAATTTTTTATTATTGCTATTTTACCACAATTTCTTTTTTTAAAGGAAGGAAAGAAATGAAAAAGAAAATGTCATGTTGAGAAAGATGTAGAGCAACTTGCACATTATTCATGAGAATGCAAAAACAGACAACCATTTTGGAAAACTGTATTGACCCAAGGTGCACATATGCACCCACCCCCCCACCATCTGCTAGCAATTCCACTTCTAGGTATAAAACAAACAGAAATATATTTTTGTATTTCCCAAAGACAGCACCACTATTCATCACTACCTGAAACTGATAACAACCCAAACATTAATCACCAGAGAACAGCTCAATGAGATGAGAATGATCTACATTTACAAAAAACATTGCTTAGTCTCACAATTATAATGCTGAGATAGTCGATGTATGCATACATGCATACAAGACTACATACTGCAAGACTGCATTTACATAAGGTTCAAATTAGACAGGATTAATCAATAACGGTAGAGGGCAGGAGAGTGATTCAGAGGGGCAAGTAATAGTGACTGCTGGTTACACAAGTGTGTGCACTTTAGAAAACCTGTGATTGAAGAATTTGTGAAGTCTTCTGCATGTATGTTATACTAAAATAGTGTACCTTAATCTAAATTTATTATTTTTCTTAATCTAAATTTAAAACAAAAACCAGAAACTGCTTAGTCACTTACTGGCTCATGACACTGTAGCAAGTTGCTTAACTTTTCTATAGTAGCACAGATCTAGGATCTAATAAATATTAGCCACTAAGTTTCTTTGCTTTTTTAATGCATACTTGGCTCCTGAGAACAGAACTCAGCTCATGGAAGACTCTCATTAAATATTTGTTGAAGGAATGGTTAAAAACCACAAAAACCCAATGTGGTTGGATTTTATAAAAATTTCAAAAACAAGTTATGCTATTAATAAGACAGAAACTCTTATTTCAGAAACAGATTTTAAGTGATACAAACAGTCCAAATTTTAAAACATTTGGCAAAAATCACATTTTTTGGTAACTGGAACAAAATATTAATTGGTAAGTGGTTGAAGCCAGGGTCTCACAACAGATTCACTTTACTTTTTATTTTATTTATATACCATGGCCAAGCACCATGTGGGATCTTAGTTCCCCGTCTAGGGATGGAATCCTGTGCCACCTGCATTGGAAGCATGGAGTATTAATGACTGAACCTCCAGGGGAGTCCCCAGAATCACTTTAGATGGTAAATGATGTGTCCAAAATTTGAGTAATGTTCATGACTACTGTCCTGTCACTTTTTAATATTCTTATATTACATGACATGCAATTGTTATATCTTATGAAACATCATACATTCTTTTAATACTTGTGCTAAAAATATACCCCATTGTGCTAAAAACATACTGCAGTGGCAGCCATCTCCTACTCCAGGGGATCTTCCTGACCCAGGGATCGAACCAGCATCTCTTGAGTCTCCTGTATTGGCAGGTGGATTCTTTACCACTGCGCTACCTGGAAAGCCCTCGTGGATATTACCCTTCGTAAAAAACTGAAAAAATAGTTTGCCACCAGAAATAAGCTAGTATTGGATTGGCAAAAAAAAAAAAAAAATCATTCAGGTTTATTTGTAAGATCACAAGGACAAACCTGAAAGAAATTTTTGGCCAAGCCAATACAATGGCAATTCTAAGATTTTTGGAAAACCAGTCTACAAAGTAAAGGTGTTATTTAAGGAAGAATTCTGCCACTTGTAGCCATATCAAATGGACCCTGTGATTATAAAACTCCCTTCATCAAGTTAATATGCATAATTGGTTCAATTTCTGAGAGAACTTCTTGTTCAGTTTTTAAGATGTAGCTCAAAGGTCAACAGCTCAATAAAGTCCTTCCTGTACTCACCAAAAGCTGCTCTTGGTTTCCTCCCTCCCTGCTCCCTCTAAAAGCCATTCTCAAGCAGGCGAGTGATAGGGATTAACTAGCACATAGATGATGCAATGTGTAGTCATGAACAAAATCACCTAAGAGGGTATATTATAGACAGTCTGACTTGATTTGGTGAAGATTGATGGGGGAAACCTGTTTTTCCCCTAGAAACCAGGTGAAACTTCCCAGAAGAGGAAGTAGAACCAATAGTTTCTCACAAAGGTTTTGAGGATCTAGACTTTCTTTGGCAGTTAAAGTATTGGTGGTAATCACTGGGATAGTACTGAATATCTCCAGAAATGGCAATAAAAGATCAGTCTGATGGTCATTATGAAAAAATTTCCTAGCATTTCTATGATGGAGTCCCCTTATTCTAGATGATCAATTTTTCTGCTTCAACAGCCTATGTATGTACAGCTCTGAAATGTACATTCTAAATTATTTCTGTTAACTTGGTCTGGATGGGATAATCTATTTAAATTCTAAACTGGGAGTTCTTAAGGCATGATAGACCATGATCAAGAATGATCATCTCAGATGTTCTAAATAATCTCTGACCATCTAGTGGGTTTAAGGCCACTCTGGAAGAGAAGACTGTTCTGAGAAACAAAGTTACTGTTGTAATTTATGAGGAAGCAGCTGTAGGTAACGATTTTTTTATATTCTTAAGACATAGAAGAAAAAAATATATGGAAAGAAGAATCTCAAAAACGGAATACAGTTTCTATATAGCAGTCAAGCTTGACTTCTAGCCATAGTACATTTACATGGGTAATGCAATTACTTAAGTAGTTTTTTATTCGCCTAACTCCAAAATCCAGAGAATTCTAGATATACACACTCTTGCTTTGCACAAACAATAAAATAATCATAATGTTGATAAATAGTATGTTGGCATTTAATTATCTTCCATTATAATCATTAATTTACCTTACAGTATAGACTGTATAATTATATATAATTATATAACTGTTCTTTTGGAAACACAGCATTGTGTTTGTTGGGTCAGAATTACTACATTTACAGGTACCTGCAGATATCTGAACAAAGGCTAATCAAACTATTGTTTCTGAAAACTAGAATTAAAGATGATTTTTAAAACATACTTTAAAAACAAGTATTATTATAATTGGGAGACAATTATTTTTTATAGATTTAAGTCCTCATAGGAAACTCAAGAGAAGCAAAACTTCACTGGATTTTTAAAGAGAATAACACAGGTGGCTACTTATAAATTTTGAAGACTCAAAGGTTTAATATATACCAGTAATAATCAAATAGAAATTTGGTTTAAAGCTTAAACATTAAATTAAATATAGCTGTGAGGATTATCTTAAGGGAAATACATGTAAGTAAATCTTTATTAAGTTGTTCCTAGATGGAAGGTCAGACATTGAAAGATTTTATTTTAGTCACCAATTTATTCCCCATTCTACATATACTTAGTTTCTAAAAGTTCATATGAAAGAATAAATGAATATTAAGTCATGAAAAAGACTTTTTACACATGAAAGATAAATGTCCTTTTAAATTTAAAACTTTTCTGCAAAGCTATAGCAAAAAATGTACCAGCCTAGGAATGGTCTTCCTTAATGGGTCAATGACCAACAACAGAAAATTGGGGCAAATTCCTGGTTTCCACTGCAGAGGACACAAATTCAATCCCTGGTCTGGGAACTAAGATTCTGCATGCAATGAGGTACAACCAAATTAAAAAAAAAAAAAGAAAGAAACTTTTTTAACCAAATACTAAATCAATACATAAAATTATAAGAATACGGGAGACACTATTTTTATAGTATTAGGGTGGAAAAAGTTTCCACAGCAAGATGAAAAATCTCTAAGGCACGTATGAGGTGACGTAAGTTTGACATGCTAAGCATTTCAAGCTCCTAAAAAATAGGTCTTCCCTGGTGGCTCAGAGGGTAAAGTATCTGCCTGAAATGAAGGAGATCTGGGTTCGATCCCAGGGTTGGGAAGATTCCCCTGGAGAAGGGAATGGCTACCACTCCAGCATTCTTGCCTGAGAACTCCATGGACAGAGTAGCCTGGCAGGCTACAGTCCAAAAGAATAGGACATAACTGAGCAGCTAACACTTTCACTTTCATAGTATAACAGTCAGATCACTAAAGCTAAAAGAAAATCTAGTATGAGATAACGGCAAATATATGATAAAGTGTTATTTACAAAAATACAAAAAATAACC
Organism: Cervus elaphus; assembly: GCF_910594005.1. Lineage (NCBI taxonomy): Eukaryota > Metazoa > Chordata > Mammalia > Artiodactyla > Cervidae > Cervus > Cervus elaphus. Next base: position 24,764,794 of record NC_057829.1, on the reverse strand, counting down.
TCAACAAAAAAAGGCTATGAATAGTGAATTCATCATTTGAATCAGTTCTAATGAGATGGATGAAACTGGAGCCCATTATACAGAGTGAAGTAAGTCAGAAAGATAAACACCAATACAGTATACTAACGCATATATATGGAATTTAGAAAGATGGTAACGATAACCCTATATGCAAAACAGAAAAAGAGACATAGATGTACAGAACAGACTTTTGGACTCTGTGGGAGAAGGCGAGGGTGGGATGTTTCAAGAGAACAGCATCAAAACGTATATTATCAAGGGTGAAACAGATCACCAGCCCAGGTTGGATGCATGAGACAAGTGCTCGGGGCTGCTGTACTGGGAAGACACAGAGGGATGGGATGGGGAGGGAGATGGGAGGGGGGATCGGGATGGGGAACACATGGAGATCCATGGCTGATTCATGTCAATGTATGGCAAAAACCACTACAATATTGTAAAGTAATTAGCCTCCAACTAATAAAATGAATGGAAAAAAACATAGTGAATTAATAGAAGAAATAAAAGTGGCTAATAAATATATGAAGAAACCTAATTTTACTAGTTAAAATGCAAATTTAATCAAGGTAGTTATTTTTAATTGCTAGTTAACAATGACAAAATAGATTTTCACCAGTAGATTAGTATATTTTTTCTATTTAAATCTTTAAAAAATAAGAAAAAGATTTATTCTTTACCATGAATTAAGAATTTGGTGATGGTGGAAACCAACACAATCTTGTATAACAATTATCCCCCAATCAAAAAAATTTTTAATGTAAATATAACACTTGAAATGTAAAGTATGGGAGTAGGTCTGGTGAGGTCTTTACAACCTCCAGACATTCTTTGGATTCATTGGAGAGTATATAACTCCATTGCTAACACTAGCAAGGGGGTACTTTCTACCCCCTTCTGATGTCTATGTCAGAAGCTTTCTCTATCTCCTTTATACTTTAATAAAACTTTATTACACACACAAAAAAAAAAAAATTGGAAAAATTTATCCATTTCCAGCAATTTTTTCTTACATTAAACTAGTTCTTTGATGCCTTTTTAAAAAAATAATTTCTAATAGTGCATTCAAACCACTCCTGAAGAATTGAGCTATATATTCAATTTCAGTATGCAGAGAAGCAAAATCTCAGAGTAGTTTCTGCTAAAAAAAACAAAAAACCTTATGTTTACTTAATCAAACATTCTTGAAATTTAGGAAGTTGTAGAATTATTAATATATTGACTTCACTCTCTGCTTAACATGCTTCAGCAGGTACCCAATTTTTAACATGCTAACTCTTCATTTGGGTATACTCAAAATTGCTAAAAAGCATTATCTCTGAAGGGGAAAAATAAGATGTGTTTTAAAATTTTAAATTGTTTTGAAATTTAATTTAATATGGAGTTTTAATTTTCTACATGGATACAAATTAACACTGAATTTAATTTTACTTTTATTGTTCTTTTTAAATTTTTTAAAAATTTTAATTGGAGGATAATTGCCTTACAATATTGTGTTGGCTTCCAGCACACAATAATGTGAATCAGTGATAAGAATACATATGTCCCCCTATTTTTATTTTAAAATTTAAAAAAAAAGGAATTAAACAGTCCTTGTAATATTAACCTTAGCAATAAAGATGCGAAGGTAACTAGGTTCCTGCATTAGCTCCAACAAAAATCCACGCTCTGCAGAAGAATAAACTATAGTTAAAGCTAGGAGCAACATTTATGTCAAGTGTGGCTTACATTACCCAAGAGAAATCAATCATTTTTTTAGTTTATCGGTAACCATGAGAGAAAATTAAATTTTCAATACAAAATGATGGAGGCCACCACTACCTCTCAATACCCAAAATGTCCATGGATTAAGATCATTTAAATCTTTCTCCGCTTCCTTCCCTTTGCTGTTCACCTAAAACTACCACAACATTGCAAATTGGCTATGTGCTATGCTTAGTTGCTCAGCTGTGTTCTACTCTTTGCGACCCTGACCCCATGGACTGCAGCCCACCAGGCTCCTCTGTCCATGGCATTCTCCAGACAAGAATACTGGAGTGGGTTGCCATTCCCTTCTCGCAGGAATCTTCCCGACCCAGGGATTGAAACCGGGTCTCTTGCACTACAGGCAGATTCTTTAAAGTCTGAGCTACCAGGGAAGCCCTAACACAAAATAAAAAAATTATAAAAAAAAAAAAATTTAAAGTATGTCCTATATATTATAGCTAATGAACTTCAACCCCATTTTTGGAGGGGTGGTGGTGATTGGATACATGAGGGGTGTTCTGGGGTTGGTGTGATGCTTTATTTCTTAATCTGGATGGTTTGACTTTGTAAAACTTCAATGGCCTGCACACTTATGATTTGTGTAGTTTTCTCTGTGTATTTTATAGTTCAATAAAAACTTTCCTTAAAAAATGAACACTATAAGCAAGTCAGTTCAGTTCAGTCACTCAGTTGTGTCCCACTCTTTGCGACCCCATGGACTGCAGCACGACAGCCTTCTCTGTCCATCACCAAATCCCAGAGCTTGCTCAAACTCATGTCCATCAAGTCAGTGATGCCATCCAACCATCTCATCCTCTGTCGTCCCCTTCTCCTCCTGCCTTCAATCTTTCCCAGCATCAGGGTCTTTTTCCAATGAGTCAGTTCTTCACATCAGGTGGCCAAAGTTTTGCAGTTTCAGCTTCAGCATCAGTTCTTCCAATGAATATTCAGGACTGATTTTCTTTAGGATTGACTGGTTTGGTCTCCTTGCAGTCCAAAGGACTCTCTAGAGTCTTCTCCAACACCACAGTTCAAAAGCATCAATTCTTCGGTGCTCAGCTTGCTTTACAGTCCAACTATCACATCCATACATGACTATTAGAAAAACCATAGCTTTGACTAGATGGACATTGTTGCCAAAGTAATGTCTCTGCTTTTTAATATGCTGTCTAGGTTGGTCATAGCTTTTCTTCCAAGGAGCAACCATCTTTTAATTTCATGGCTACATTCACCATCTGCAGTGATTTTGGAGCCCCACAAAATAAAGTCAGTCACTGTTTCCATTGTTTCCCCATCTATTTGCCATGAAGTGATGGGACCAGATGACATGATTTTCATTTTCTGAATGTTGAGTTTTAAGCCAACTTTTTCACTCTCCTCTTTCACTTTCATCAAGAGGCTCTTTACTTCTTTGCTTTCTGCCATAAAGGAGGTGTCATCTGCATATCTGAGGTTATTGATATGTCTCCCAGCAATCTTGATTCTAGCTTGTGCTTCATTTAGCCAGGCATTTTGAATGATGTACTCTGCATATAAATTAAACAAGCAGGATGACAATAAACAGCCTTGATGAACTCCTTACCCAATTTTGAACCAGTCCGTTGTTTCAGGTCTGATTCTAACTGTTGTTTCTTGACCTGCATACAGATTTCTCAGCAGGCAGGTAAGGTGGTCTGATATTCCCATCTCTTTAAGAATTTTCCACAGTATGTTGTGATACACATAGTCAAAGGCTTTGGCGTAGTCAATAAAGCAGAAGTAGATGTTTTTCTGGAACTCTCTTGCTTTTTCTTTGATCCAACGGACATTGGCAATTTGATCTTACTATAAGCAAGTAAGCAAACATAAAAGTAGTTCTAATGGTACATTGGTAAACAGTAATGAAGAAAAATGTTTTATAACAAAAAAAGAAAGAACAGTGAAAAGGTTAGTCAGTACCAACCTCTGTGGGTTTTTGCCCAATTTTAATCACTGAAGTATTAAATATTTTTTTCACATTAGCAAGATTTTGCAGACAATTAGCCAGCCCATTACTGCCCGTTTATTATTCTGACATGGTAATACACATAGAATGCCTAATCTGGGCACTATAGTGCAGCTTGAAGACATTCAAGGCAGGTAAGAGTCAAAATCTTGGAAGAAAGGAATTCATAAAATGGCAAGTCTTTGAAGATATGTGTATAAATCAAGGCAAGATGGTTCTAAAACCTTTAGATACATCAGCTTCATTTACAAGACACCCTAAAAACTCTGGTCACGTCACACTCAAGTAGGCAACAAAACATTCAGTTGTACACATTGTCACACCTGCTCTACTGACTAATAACAATCCTAGGTAGGGTAACCCATGAACTTGGGCCTGGTGTGAATTTCTCAGCTTTGGAGTCATCTATAGTAAAGGGAGTTAACAGAGCTTAGTGTATTAAAGAAACTATATGGCCCTTTCCATCAAAATCTACTGAATAACAAGATATAACTACTCCCTGCCAAAACACAAAAGACAGGAAGAGTTAGAAATGTCTGTCAAAAATTAACAATTATGGGAAGTGTTAAAGACCACCTGGTAAAGAAGAAAGATTTTGAAGAAACGATTAAAACTGTTTTAAGAACAAAGGCAGAACACAATGAGACTAGCTTAGAAAGTTCTGCTGCCCAGTTACAATATGTTGTTAGGCTTCCTGTGAATGACCTAACCCTAACAACTCCCCTCAAGAAAAGAAAGCAAGTGCAGCATGATAAAAGTAGGATAGAATTCAACCACTAGGGTCTTCCCGGTGGTTCAGTGGCTAAAACTCCATGCTCCCATTGCAGGGGGCCTGGGTTGGATCCCTGGTCAGGGAACTAGATCCCACATGCTGCAACTAAGATCAGTGAAGCCAAATAAAAAATTAACAAATAAATATCTAAAAAAGAATTAAACCACTATTACACACATAAGTCTGCACACACACTTGAGAAAATATACATCAAATCACAAAATGCTTGATTTAGGTTAATGTTTTAATATCAAATACCAGACAAATGTAAACTATGCAAGATGAAAAGTAAGTTTAAAGCAATACTATATATATATATATATACACAAATTCTGCAATGCAACCGAAAAATTCTATCAGTGTAATTACTGTTATGCTACAGAAGGGATGAAAGAAAGGAAGAATCATCCAAAATCCTACCACTTAACCCAGCCACCTTGCTCTTTTGGATCATTTAGTCAAGGGGAAGCCAGCTGCCATGAGTATACATTCATGCCTTGCTGGTGGTGGTGGTTTAGTTGCTACGTCTTGTCTGACTCTTGAGATCCCATAGACTGTAGCCTATCAGGTTCCTCTGGCCATGGGATTTCCCAGGCAAAAATACTGGAGTTGGAGTGGGTTACCATTTCCTTCTCCTCATGCCTTGTTACTCAAAGGCAAGTAAGTAAGAGTCGGAAATATCAAACAGATAAAGATTAACAAACCTATGCAAATTATCAGTGTCAAATATTGGGAACCAATACCTACCACTTATTTCTACAAATGTGCAAGGTATTATGTAGGGGCAAAACACAAAAAAACAGTAACCATACCATAAGGAAATACATAAGGTGGGGACGTGGTTCTTAGGGTCTCTGAGAACCGAGCAATGATGTATTTTTCACGTAGGTAGTCGCCTGTGTGCCCGGTTGCTCAGTTGTGTCCTCTTTGCGACCCTATGAACTCACCAGGCTCCCCTACCATGGGATTTTTCAGACAAAATACTGGAAAATGGGTTGCAATTTCCTTCTCCAGGTAGTAGCTTGATGAGTATTCAATTTATAATTATAGGTAAACTCTAAGTGTATGACCTTTTTTCTTGACATATTCCATAATGAACAATGTTGATGTTTACCAGCATTATTTTGTGAATTAAGATCTACAAATCAATGTTTTTTTTGGCCTTTAGAGAAGCTGGAGCTAAGGAAGATAGTTACATGTTACAATGTCAATGTAGTATCTTTAACATACTGATAGCTCCGAAGCTGAAGAATCTGCCTGCAATGAGGGAGACTTGGGTTCTATTCCTGGGTTGGGAAGATACCCTGGAGAAGGGAATGGTTACCCACTCCACTATTCTTACCTGGAGGATTCCATGAACAGAGGACCCTGGCGGTCCATGGGGTTGCAAAGAGTCAGACACAAGTGCGTGACTAACACTTTCGCTTGGCATAATGATATTTTTAGTTAAGAAGAAATACTGAATTTTATGAATAGCTTGTCTCTAAGATGACCCCAATCATCACCACCACCTAATATTTTTGTCCCTGCATAGTAGCCTCCTATACTAAATAAGGGTCAGCTATGTAGCAACTTCCGAGGTTAATATCATAAATGACATTGTGGCTTCCTTGTTATATTTTGATTGATTCACCCTGGGGAAAAATAAGCTGCTATGACTGAGAAAACACTTAAGAAGTCCTATGATAAGAAAGTAAGTCTTGGGACTTCCCTGGCTATCCAGTGGTTAAGAATCCTCTAGCCACCTATTGCATAACACATGGAACTCAGCTCAATGTCATGCACCAGCCTGGAAGGAAGAGGGGTTTGGGGGAGAATGAATACACACATAGGTTGGTTGAGTCCCTTGGCTTTCACCTCAGACTAGCACAACATGGTTAACCAGCTATATGCCAATACAAAATAAAAAGTTCAACGTGTGGGGGAAAAAAAAAGAATCCGCCTTGCAGTACAGGAGTCCTGGGTTCTATCAGAGGTCAGGGAACTAAGATCCCACACGCTGTGGGACAGCTAGGCCCTCATGCCACAGCTAGAGAGTCCGAGTGCTGCAACCAATATTCCACATGAACGAGTATCCCAAGTGCCACAGCTAAGACCCGACATATCCAAATAGAAAAAGTAACTAAAGCCTCCTGCAAATGACATGGGAAGTAGACTCTCCAGCAACTCCCTCTCCAGTCAAGTTCTGAAAAGGAAGTTCTGAAAAGACCTCTTCTGGAAGCACCCTCCTAAGTTACCCACAGACAGATTTCTGACTCACAAAATTGATGAGATGATAAATGTTTGTTGTTCAAAGCTACTAAATCTGAGTAATCTATAAAGCACCAACAATAGAGCTCATCAAGAATAATAATTCAATAAGCTTAAAAGTGAAAGTGAAGTCGTGTCTGGCTCTTTGCGACCTTGTGGACTATAGCCTACTAGGCTCCTCTGTCCATGGGATTCTCCAGGCAAGAATACTGGAGTGGGTTGCCATTTCCTTCTCCTCAGATGGCTCTTTGTAAAACATAAACCAGGTAGATAACGTGTGTGTGTGTGTGTGTGTGTGTGTGTGTGTGTGTGTGTGTGTGTGTGTGTGTGTGTGTGTGTGTGTGTGTGTGTGTGTGTGTGTGTGTGTGTGTGTGTGTGTGTGTGTGTGTGTGTGTGTGTGTGTGTGTGTGTGTGTGTGTGTGTGTGTGTGTGTGCATGCTCAGTCCATTCAGCTGTGTCCCACTCTTTGAGACCCCATGGACTGTAGCCCACCAGGCTCCTCTGGCCATGCGATTCTGCAGGCAAGAATACTGAAGTGGGAATTTCCCTGGTGGACCAGTGGCTAAGACTCTTGTGCTCCCAAATCAGGGGTCCCGGGATTGATATCTGATTAGAGAACTAAGACTTGGTACGGCCAAATAAATACATAAAGAGTTAAAAAAAAAAAAGAATACTGGATTGGGTTACCATGCTCTCCACCAGGGGATCTTCCCGACTCACAGATCAAACCCAGATCTCCTGCAACTCCTGCATTGCAGGTAGATTCTTTACCACTGAAACACAGGGGAAGTCATAGGGATTTTAACATATCCCAAGTTAAAATACTTCAACGATTTCATATTCATGGACTCATGATGGCCTAATAAAACCACTTAGGCTCTTGCTTCTGCCAACATTTTACATTCACTTGTTTCCATTCTCTACCTCCTTTACTTCACTAGATTTCTGATTATTCAAGAATGTACTCTCTTCCTCGACCTTTGTACTTGCTTTTTCTCTGCCTAGGAATGTTCTTCTTTGTGCTGTTAGGGGTATTCTTTGCATCCAAGGCACCTTCTTGTCACTCAGTTCTCAGCTTAAAAGTTCTCTCCCAAAGAGGCCTTCCCTGATGGCCCTTAAAGAGAAAACTCTGGAAGGTCTTTACAAAGAGAGGAAAAAGATAAGTAGACCATGTTTAAAGAAATTTATAAATTTGGAATTACTTTATTAGAATAACTGTATTAAATGAAAAAAAGAATTTACTAGTTTAAATTTTAAAGGGGAATATAAATTTGTCATGATATATGATTGTACACCTGAGATACACAAGAGAAATAAATTGAAAAAGGGGAAGCATGTAAACTATGGAAAAAAAACAATACAGAAGGACAAAAAAGGTATCAACAAACAGAAAAGGATAGCATGTAGGATAAGAAAACTAAACATCAAAAATGTAAATTCTCCAAATTCTCTCTCCAATTATTTCAATCAAAATATCAAAAGAAATGTATTCTTACAAAGACACTGGTGATTATAAATTCATACAGAAAAATAAACAAGGCAAGAAGAGTCAGGAAATTGCTGAAGGATTAGCTCTATCAGATATGAAATACATTTCTAAACCCAAATAATCAGAGTAAGTTGATTATGACGCAGGAGAAACATAACAATGTGGTAGAATACAAAATCTTAAATATGAACAAATATATCAACAGGAAGAAGATGAATAATTATTTAGGTAAGTAGTGTTGTTTAACTGGGTAGTCAGTTGAAAAAATATAAGCTGTGACTAACATTTTATATACAAGAGGAATAAAATAGGTAAGTGTATGAAAATGAAATAAAAAAAGAAAAATGAAACCATTCAAATATTATAAAAAGAAAATTTGAAAAATATTTATAAGCTAGAAGTTGTCAAGATTTTTCTAATTAAGATACACTAAAGCCATAAAAACAAAGTTTTTCATTAAAAATTTAACTTAAATTTTCATCTCATTTAAAAAATCAAATGTTAAAAACATATGACAAAGAGGGACTTCCTTGGCTGTTCAGTGGTTAAGACTGTGCTTCCACTGAAAGGGGTGTGAGTTTCATCGCTCGTCGGAGAACTAAGATCTCCAAAATTAAAAAACAACAAAAAAAGCAAACAGAAAACATATTTGCAACTTATCACTAATGGTTATTTTTCTAAAGGACCTTCTATAAAAATCAATAGAAGCCAAATAACCCAATAGAAAAAAATGGACAATGTGTATTATTTCTTACTTTAAAATGTTTTGAAACAACTTCTTCAAGAGTGAATAAAATATAAAATAAAGATCACTAAACAGTGTTTCGGTTTATCTTCACCAGAACTCTTACATGTGGTGATTGACTTGTTTGGGTTTATGTTGTGGAAATACAGAAACCAGGTAATGTTCACAGCTGACTTGACAGGAGTATACACAGCAGGACAAGAAGTTGATCCTTGGGAAACAGTACTTCACAAGCACGGACACCACCCTGCTCCAAGTGTCACCTCAAACACTAAAATTAAGGAAACTTTAGGGAAAATTCTACACTTCTAGGGAAGCATACACTTCTAGGGAGCATTTCAGGAAATTTTAGTTCTTGAGAAGCAAGATGACTCTAGGAAACATTCACACTACTACAGAACTTTACTAAGCGAACTTTACTCCAAAATGTGTTTGTGATAGCTGATATGACTCAGGGCCAGTTTCTTCCCATTTACACAATGAAATGACTGATAAACTTTAATTCACACTCGTATCCCCAGTATCTAGCCCAGAGCCTGCCAATGAAAAGTTCTCAATAAACACAAGTTCCTTCACTTACCTTTCTCACCCTAAATTTCTATTTATCTTCCAAATTCACCCACACTGAACAAATTAAAGGCAGGTATCTTATTTGGGACTCACTTTTATTGCATAAAACAGAAAACTTCCGTGCTCGCTTCGGCAGCACATATACTAAAATTGGAACGATACAGAGAAGATTAGCATGGCCCCTGCGCAAGGATGACACGCAAATTCGTGAAGCGTTCCATATTTTTAAAAAAAAAAACAAAAAAAAAACCGGAAAACTTCCTAATAGGTTTTAAAGAAGTGAAAAAAAAAATTCTCTTATATTAGAGAAATCCAGGTTTAAGAAGCCTGAGAATGGGATTTCCCTGGTGGCTCAAAGGTTGATTTCAAGCACCCTAAACAGGGGGCCCAGGTTCAATCCCTGATAAAGAAACTAGATCGTATAGCAGTTCTACTGGTACCAGAGATGCAGGCTCCCGTCTTCTCCCCATCCTAACACATATCTTCTATTATGAAGTCAATTCATAGTTTCACATGATTTCTGTATCTCCAACTATTGAACCCATGTTCTATAGATGCTGAGGGCAAGGAGACAGATACAAAAGAGTAAATTCTCTGTGGTTCTAATTATATAGAAATTATCTAAAAGATCTTTATAGACATGGAGGTTAAAATAGCAGTTATTATACATGGAGTTACCAATGGGGAGCAGGCAAAGGGAGACTTCAGGGGTGCTACAAAGATTTACATCACTGTCTGGGTTAGTGTTATATATATAGAGAATTACTTGATATTTTGACAAGACTATGCACTCCAGATAGACGGAAGAAACTGAAAGCGTTCTAACACATTTAGTGTTCATGCCCATCACTGCTGTCACCTTCCAGAGGTTGGTTGAAAAATAACCAAGATAGGGATTTCCCTGGCAGTGCAGTGGTTAGGATTCCCTGTGTTCCCACTGTAGGGAGCATAGGTTCAATCCTTGGTCAGGGAACTAAGATCCCACATGCCAGATCAAAACCAAAACCAAAACAAACAAAGACATACAGTTTGCTAGAATAGATGAAGGTGCGCCAATCATCTTGCTTCAGGAATAGCCAGCTTCAAACTCTCTCTTTTTTTTAATGTTTTTTGTTCTTCTGAAATGCGCATAAAAATAATGACTTTTCCTTTTGCAAAATCTTAAGAGTCCCTCTGTGGGGATTAATGAGGCAATGTATGTCAAGTACTTAACATGGTGCCTGATATTTAATGAAAGGTAGTGGTTACTGTTATTATTTATTATCATCATGATAGTCATCATTATAAACAAATGACAGGACAGGATCTCAAATGATCCTTTAGTGCAAATTTCCAAAGAAACTGGTCAGCATACTTGTGAATGTGAATATCCTCCTGAAAATAATGACACTGTTTCTCTGCTGAGAAACTAAACCAAAAGAAACTAAATCCAGTTCTTACCTCTGATAGCACCACAATTTTAGAAAACTCAAGAGTAGTTATGCAAAGAATTTGGGGAATATGTTGTAAAATTTTTGATTTTGCCTTCAATATTGCATGACCTTCATTATGGTGGCCCCATGAAACAAACGGGCTTTCCCAGTAGCTCAGCTGGTAAAGAATCTTCTGCAATGCAGGAGACCCTGGTTCGATTCCTGGGTTGGGAAGATCCCCTGGAGAAGGGATAGGCTACCCACTCCAGTGTTCTTGGGCTTCCCTGATGGCTCAGATAGTAAAGAATCCACCTGCAATGCAGGAGACCTGGGTTCAGTCCCTGGGTTGGGAAGATCCCCTGGAAAAGGGAATGGCAACCCATTCCAGAATTCATGCCTGGAGATTTCCATGGACAGAGAAGTCTGGCAGGCTACAGTCCATGGGGTTGCAATGAGTCAGATAACTGAGCAAGTAAAACACACACATATATATTTATTTACTATTTATTTGTGCTGTCTAATTATAAGCACACTCTACATTCTCTAAAAAGTAACAACAAAAAAAAAAAACTGGTAAGAATGATGACTCTAGATCACTACATACAGACTAGGAATGCCATACCCTTTTATTCATTAACATAAAAAGCCCAGGCTAAGACAGCTTCCTTATTTCCCTGGGAATAAGGGAGGTGGTATTTTCCTAGTCCATGTTTTCATGGAAAAAATTAACTGACTTAGTTTGTATGTAGAATAAATCCATTTCGGAAAGTGTATAAGTACAAAATACTTACCCACTTAGCAACTGGACACCCATTAGAGCTTTTTCCTTCTTTCCCTGTGTACACTACTATTTCTATCCTTATTGCATTTCCTTTTTGACCATACCTAAGTATGAAACACAGTGAAGGGAAAATCATTGAAATAAACTTTTAACATCTTTATGGGCATAAGATAAAGATTTACAGAAGCACAAAAATCAAACACTCCTCATAATAATAACTTTGTTAAAAATTTACTTGTGTGTGGCAGATATTTTTGTTGTCCAGTTCTATTTACTTGTCCTTAAGGATCACTCTTTTCAAAAAAACGGCCTGGCTCCAAGTCAAGGCAAAACCAATGTGAATGTAGTGTTGACAAAGATAATTTTAACTATTTCTATGATTATACAATAATATAAAAATAAGTATGTCTGCATTTAACAAAGACAGCCTTGCTTCGTGAGGGTCTTTATTGAGTTTCCAGTGGCTCGTGTGATGAATGACTCAGCAGGGACACCAGGACACTGGGCTTTCCCTGGGCCCTAAGAAACATCCAACTCATATTCCTGAAGGTTTTCCATTCACCTCCTGTTTGTTCCCAGAGATCATATCTCTGCATTGAGTTAGGTCCCCAGTAATGAATGATTTTAACAGGGAAGCATATTTCCTCACCTATTCTCCATGATTTCCCTGACAGCAGCAACACTTGGTCCTGCCCCAAGGTGTGTATAATATGGGCCTTTGTCTTTTTGTATAACTCGATCTGTGGAAGGAACAAGATTATTAGACCCAAAGCTTTACAGAATTGCATAGGGGCGCGGAAGAGCTATTTTTACTTTTTTTATTTTTTTTATTTAGAACAATGAATCTTGACAAGATTTTGGTAAGCTTTAGTAATTAAAAACTAGGACAATGGGCCCTGGAGTGTAACTTTATCCCTTTTTTCTGCTCCTAATTATTCCATTCTTTCTCTAAGAATCAGAGGAGGAAAAACATATTTTAAGTTCTGGTTAACCATTTATTCTCAGATCTTCTCCTTTTAAAAAAGATCTATAAGAATTGAGGTATGATATATGTAAATCTATGGCTGATTCATATCAATGTATGACAAAACCCAAAAAAAAAAAAAAAAAAAAAAATTGAGGTATGAAATTAAGTCCTCCTAGAGCAATATATCTTAAAAGCTTTGCCTCAGAATCCTGTTAAAATTGAGCTCCCCCCCAAAATTGAGCCCAACAATTGCACTGCTAATTTATTTTACTACACACATGCATAATTATTTATAATGCATGTGTACATAAGAATCTTCGTTGTTACAATAATATGTAATACCAAAAGAGAGAAACACTGAATTTTTCAATTAAGTAATAGTTTAAATTTGGGGTTATTTACACAGTGGAATATGATACAGCTATTAAAACAATAGCATTTACAGACATTGAAAAATCCAAGTTAAAAAGCAAGCTGCAAAAGTAGTATGTTTTAAAGCCTTAAATTTTGTAAAACTTGTAAAATTAAAAAAAAAAATTTTGTAAAAATTAAAATCACTAACAATATTAATTCAATAGAAAAACCGTAACAGCCATTTTCCTCTAGAAAAAGATAATTGCACCGTATTTCTGTACCATTTGAGTTTTTGTGAGTATGAATTAAGTACTTCTTAGAAAATGTTATTTTCAATTTGACCTCTGAGAATCATGTCTAACTAGAATCAATGGTGAATGCATGTCTATCTACAGCAAAGGGTATTACTTACCATTTTAATTGGATATCCAATACAACATAGGATTATTTTTGTGGCCACTTAAGCAAGATAGCAGTGAATAATTTTTAATTTATTGGTGATCTAGAGCAGGACTTCCCAAGTGTCTCAGTGGTAAAGAATCTGCCTGCCTATACAGGAGACATGGGCTCGATGCCTGGGTCGGAAAGATCCCCTGGATAAGGAAGCAGCAACCCACTCCAGTATTCTTGCCTGGGAAATCCCATGGACAGAGGAGCCTCATAGGCTCCAGTCCATGGGGTTGCAAAAGAATTGAACATGACTTTGTGACTAAACAACACAACAATCTAGAGCAACGGTTCTTAATCAGTGATGGTTTTGCCAAAGGGGATATTTAGCAATATTTTGGGTTATGACAACTGTATGCATGTATGTGTGTGTGTTATTGCTAGCTAGTGAGAAAGAGGCCAGGGATGCCACTAAACAGCCTACAACAGATAAAGCAACAGATAACAAATATAACAAATAACACAGATGGCAAAGAATTACCCGACCTAAAATGCTAAAATGAGGAACACTAACTAGTCTAGTTTTGCTAGGATGTAACACTTTCTTAGAAATCCTTTACCCTTGGAAATAATTGGGATACTTTACCTGCACTTGGGATGATTTCTGAGTTTGCTCTTTTGTTTTTCTTTTTAAATTCCCATCTCTACACAATGAACACAATAATCTCAAATGGAACAATTATAAGAAAATATGTAACTGACAGTGTATCATTACACAGTTCCAGGTCCAGGGCAGATACTGAATAAACTTTGAAAGCCTGGCTGTCTCAATTCTTACAATGTTACAAGATAGTATGTAAAAGGAGTTTTCAAACTAGCTGATTGTCTTATTAAAACTATGTATAGGGTTAAATTAGACTATCTCAGGTCTATACAAATTTATGGCATTTTAAAGACTTCTTTTCCATGTTTAATGACTTATTTAAAAGAAAAAAAGGTCTCTTTTTCAGATTTTGATGCAACAGAGGATGGAAGTTACAAATAAAGCCTCTGGAGTTGGGACTGCCTGTCTTTAAATTCCACTTTAATCATTTACTAGCTATGAACTTCTCTGATTCAACCTCTTCACTTGTAAAATGGGGATAATGAGCCTTCCCTTTGGTGGGTTTTTGTAATATGACAAGCCAAGGATGCAGCAGTCATGAGACTTGCAGGAAAAGATCTGGAATTGGAGCCATTATCATTACTACACTCTTCGGTCCTTGGTCTGAGAATCTCTCTTTCCCAATTCAACCCCACTCAGACAGCACTGTCACCCCCCCAGACTGTCAGACCCTTCTAAAAGGCTCTTCATTCTAAGAGGAGCCCATCTTTGGTGCCTAGCATGAGGTAGGCTGTCAAAACAGTGCTGAATGATGGGCAGAAAAATGGAAGGAATCATTTCAGAATATTAAATGCACCTTGAATAATCAAGAACTGAAAGTAATTGTTATACTTCACTATTTTTTCTATTGTGGTTAAAAAAGTATATCAGAATGATATACTTACTCCATCCTTCCAATCAATCCTTTAACTACCCATTCTGGAATGTACTAATGAATCATTTTCTTCTTGATTGGGTTAACAATTACACAAATACTTTTCTTATGGTTATTTAAGTTATACATATATTTTATGTTCTCTGCATACATGTTTTAAAACGTACAATTTAAAAATACATGTTTTTAAACAAAAGGCCTAAGGGTTGAAATTTTTCTGAATATAGGAAGAATAAACTGTGATAAAGTATTAAGGGAATTCATTCTTATCATGTGCACAATAAACAACTTGAGAGACATCTAGCTTGAGCAAAATCAAATTTTCCACTTAAGAAAGTTTCTGAATTACCAGTTGCATTTCCCTTTCATCTGAGCCGCCTCAATAAAGGTCCCACAGAAAAATGGGTATAGAATTACTTAGTCCATCCTAGCTAGAATATGAATGGGGCCAAAATGTCACATATAAAAATCTAAATCAAACTTTATTTGATCATGACTTGAGGCAATTAAGGCAAGAAAAAAATGAAACACACATGCATGCACTTACCAAGACAGTTGCAAGTAGGCAATTCAGAATCTTTCGTTGTGGACACCAGGGTTTTCGTAGGATTGGTAAAGAAGTTCATCGCATAATCATTAAAACTTTTCTGTGCACTGTTTATTGGGGAACATTCTGATGTTCCAACACTAGATGAACAGACGTCCTCTTCACTTTTGGTAGAAACCACTGTAATTCCACCTGAACATACTACATTTAGGTTCCTGAGAATTTGTGCTGGGTCTGGCAAAGGGGTCTCATGAGAGATACCAGGAAATGTTGGCAGTCTCTGATGCATGAGTTGGTCTTTAACATCCTCTTGGAACTGTCTTTGGTCACTGCCATCCAGGACATTAGCACACTGGTTGGTTGGAGAGGCTGGCTGGAGTAAAGGATGAGCTTTCTGATTGACATTCACTGTTGGCTGTACCTGAGTATATGCATTTTCTGTAAACGCCTGCCCATTGGATTCTGTTTTTAACTGGATTATGGGGATAGAATCCAGGGGTTCAACCTTCATCTTTTCCTGTGCTAATTCAGGATAATATCTCTCAAATTTTATCTGAGTGAGTGGAGGAAATAATTTTTTGTGTTCTAATGTTGAACTTGTTTGAGTCAGTGGTTTCCATACTTTAGTTAGGGGAGGAATTTTTCCCAATAGAATGGGAAAATCATGTGGACCAAATTGACCAAATCTTTGAAATTTAGATGCTATCCAAATGTCATGTAATTTACTATACTCATATGACAACTGTTCCTGCTTTTTCTGGTCATTTTCTTGACAACTTATGACCATGTGCTTTTTTTTCCGTCTATCTCTTGATGGAGTAGATTTTGTCTTTTTCTGGATTGTGTTCTTTTGCTTTGTTACTGATGAGCCTTGATTATTTTGTACACTGGAAGGTGGTTTCTGTGGTGTTGTGCCCATCTCTTGGTTACACTTTTGCTGGACATTATATGCAACAAGGCTTGTTGGTGTACTTTCAACTTTTTTGTCCTCTGGTTTCACATAATTGAATTTAATCATTGATGCAAGTTGTGTTAACTGTGCGGCAACATCTTCTTCTATCTTACTATGAACTGAATCTTGGCATGATGAATTATCCTTTGAATCCAACTTGATGCTGTTGTCCAGTGACTGGTTACAATACTCTGATTTGCTAGTTATTGTGGTCAACTGCTGCAAATTCCTAGAACTGTCGAGAGTAATCCTACCTTGAGCAATATTTTTATTGTTATCTGTTTTAGATGAATTTGAATTTGGTATAAAAAGTGATATTGAATTTGTGACCGTTGAATTTTCCTGTGCCTTTGTGGATGCTTGGTCACTAGGTGAGCTGTTGTGTGACTTAGAAATGATATTTTGGCCATTGAACACTACAGTGTTGCATGAGCTTTGCTTTTCCAAAGACGGACACTGATGAAGGCTCTGTGGCTCCCCTTTTAAGCTTGGGTCTTGGAGGTCTTTTCTCACAGAATACAGAATAGCTTTACAGCTGTTAAGCAAACTAGCTGTTCTCTGTTCTGTTTCTTCATCCTTCTCTGACTTCGATGGAGAGGAATTTTCTGACGGGGCTTCTGAAAGTTGTGTGAGAGCTTCTATGGCCACTACTTGTTCTAGTGTTAATCTCCTATCTTTCATTAGAGATAGGAGACTTGGTTGAAGTGTTGACCCTTCTTTTAGTTCTCTATTTGCGATAATTTCTAGGGATTTTGGTTGATCACTTTCATTGTGTATACTAGGATGACTATTTAAGTTGCAGTTCACAGGATCTGGGAAAGACTTACAATTAAAGCCAGGCTTCTGAATAACCAAAACATTACTCTTCCCCTTGAGATGATCACAGCTCGCACTAGTAGCAATGGCGCTCATGACATTGTTGTGGTTTGCGGTGTCTTTCAGGAATTTATAAGGATTGTTTTCAAATGCCTTGCCAAGTTCTTCAATGTTGATTTTTTTAAAAGACAAATTTGTTTCAGTTGGTAAATAGTGTACATTTTTAATGCCATTTCTTACAGTTTGTGCAAACAATTTTTGAGGTTCAAGGAGGTCAGTAAGTAGAATTTTTTTCCTGTCATCTTCAGAGTTTTTCAAATTTTCAACTTCTGTTTTAATTGTACTAAATTCTCCTTTGACATGATCAGTTAAGTGTGATTTCTTGTTTTGGGTCCAATTCTCCACTTCAATACCTGTCATACTTTCTTCATTTTTAGTTACATTTTCTAAGGGACATGAATTCAATTCCAATCTCTGTTCTTCCTCATGACCACAACTACTGTATTCCATGGATTCTGACTTGGGGCCATTTACCAGTTTGTTGTCAAAATCTGCCTATAAAATAAACACAGAAATTACTCATATAATCTACTCCAATATCTGAGGAAGAGTCATAAGAACTTTACAATTTATTTATTTATTTCCATTTATTTGCATTAGTTGGAGGCTAATTACTTTACAATATTGTAGTGGTTTTTGCCATACATTGACATGAATCAGCCATGGATTTACATGTGTTCCCCAACCCGATCCCCCCGCCTCCCTCTGCATCCCATCCCTCTGGGTCTTCCCAGTGCACCAGCCCTGAGCACTTGTCTCATGCATCCAACCTGGGCTGGTGATCTGTTTCACCCTTGATAGTATACTTGTTTCAATGTTCAATGCTACTTTACAATTTAAAAGCAACTAAATGTGAAGTCCCTGAAAACATTTTATTTTCACTTTTTATATTTTCCAATAAGTTATAAAAAATCAATAAGGAGAAAAGAAAAAAAGAGAGGTAGAAACCGTCATAATCCCATGCCTGTTAATATTTTGGTATATTCATTTTTCCCAAAATAAAATTTTTTTACAATGAAAAAAAATTGTAAAATATTTTCACAATTGGTGTCATTCAATGAGCAATACATACTATTTCAATGCAAGCTGTAATGAGACACACACACATACAAAAAAATCATATCTCATCATAGGTAAATCTATGGCTGATTCATGTTGATGTTTGGTAGAAACAAACAATACTGTAAAGCAATTATCCTTCAATTAAAATAAATAAATTAAAAAATATATAAATCATAAATACTTATATAGCTTGCTGGATTTTCACAAAACTGCTATGTACCCAAATCCCACCAAGAAATTTACATCTAATAAACAAGGTCCTACATTACTGCACATAGTGTATTTAATATCCTATGATAAACCATAATGGAAAAGAATATAAAAAAGGATTTATATAGATATAACAAACACTTTGCTATACAACAGTAACACTGCAAATCAGCTATATTTTGATTAAAAATTTAAAAATTAATTTTAAAAAACTTATCATCATCACTCCAAAACCAAGGGTAACCACTGATTTGACATCTTAGATTTCTTTTGCTTATTTCCATACTTTATACAACTGACTTTCTTTTACTCAAAATTATATTTGTGGTAGTCATCCATGTTGTAAAGTGTAATTGTAATCCATTGATTCCTCCTGCTATACAGTAATTCATTGATTGACTATATAATATATTTTTCTGTTCTATTGTAGATGGGCATTCATTTTTAGTTTTTGGCTACAACAAAGTACACTGTAACATATTACTGTTATCTTTTGGTGAACTTATATGTACATGGGGTGGAGGGAAGTGCTGGATCATTCAGCGTGTGTATTAATACATGTGCATGCAACTTCAGCTTTAGGAAATAGGCCAAAGAATTTTCTATAGTGGTTATCGATATATACTCCCACAAGAAATATTAATATGTTTCCATTTTTATTAACAATTAGTTCACATTCTTATCAAAACTTAGTATTTTCTGTCTTAACACGTTAACCATTCTGGTGAGTGGGTAGTGACATCCCTTTTTAAAATTTTTTTGAGATGAACTTCCCATAAGATAAAATTCATCATTTTACCATTTAAAGTTGTATAATTCTGTGATTGCATTCACAATATTGTGCAACAACCACCTTTAATTCCCAAACACTGTCATTGCTTCTGAGAGAAACACTGAACTCATTAAGGAATCAGTATCCCCCTCTCTAACCCGTATCTTTTGTAAACCTTGAAACAAGGATTTCCCTGGTAGTCCAGTGGTTAAGACGGTGCACTCTCAATGCAACGGGGCACAGGTTTGACCCCTGGTCAGAAAACTAAGATCCCGCCTGCCGCACAGTGCTCATCCAAAGTTATACCACAGGATGACACCAGAGGGGACATTTCTGTCAGGAGCAAATAGAAAACAATCTCTATATTTAACATGGTGCTGGATGTTTTAGTCAATGCCTGAAAGACAGTAAAATCTAAATATAAAAATATTGAATAAATGATGATATAATTGACTCTAATAGAAAAATCAAGAGTATTGACTAAAAGCAAAAAAAGATTCAGAGTTCAGAAGGGCCATATCTAATTTCCTGTCATGGTACAGGTTACATAGGCTATGGTTAACATATCAAAATTCATTAAAAAAATGCAATATCAGATATACATATTACATACACATAACAACTTTGTAAAAATAAATAAGATAGCCAATTTTTTTAAAAAAAGCATTATTTAAAATTTTAATATTAAAAGGAATAATAAGCATTCCAGGTAAATGAGCAAATTAAGAGAATAAGTTCAATAATATTTAATATTATTGTTAAAATGCTGGCATTTGTAAGCAGCAGAGAAAATTATCAATTTCTTAATAATGACAAGAAAGAAGTTTGATCTTTATAACATGCAACAAAAATTCCAGATTTATTAATAATTTAAATAGAAGAAAATTTAGAAAGTACGAAAAATCTTCCAAAGCAAGAGCAAAAAGTGGCAAGCCATAAAAAAGATAGAATCCTTTGACTACATATATTAACACTCTTAAAGGCAAAGACATTTTAATATGCTTTTTAAATTGCTGATCGCAACCTGAGTCCCAATACCAATTTCATGCTTTGTAACAAATGCTTTTTAATAGAATATTAAAGAAAAATAAGTATACTATATTTAGTAAAGATAAGTATTATCATAAAAATCTTTTATGTATGGTTTTGTGTCCATGTACTGAATAAGGATGTAAACTGTATTTACTTCCTGATTTGCATAGCTACTTACAAAGGTAGGAGAAATATTGTCAAAATTAAAGTGAAATTTTTACTGAAAAATTTATATTGAAATTTTTTAAAAATCAAATGACTGGAAAAATACAAGATATATAGTTACTGTTCTTAATGAAAAAAAATTTCTGAGAAATTAAAAAGGAAAATGATTCAATAGAACACTGAGGAAAGAACAGGCATAAGTAATTCACTTAGGTGGAAATCATAAAGGATCAAAATCTATCCAACTTCTTACTAGTAGTAAATGAAAATGCAATCCAAATTGCAAAAACAAAATGTAAGCAAATCATAATGCAATATATCATTTAGAGAAAGTATGAAATGAACTCTCATATATTCACTCTGTGAATTAATGTGTAGTCATTACTCTATGTATCAATCTAGTGACTGCATGGCAAGATATTCATAATATATCATTAACCCAAAATAATGTGTGATAACATGTAAGAAATTAAAACATCTCTTTTAATTTAAAATATACAAACAGTAGGAATTCCCTGGCAGTCCAGTGCTTAGGACTCAGCACTTTCACTGCCTTGGCCTGGGTTCAAGCCCTGGTCAGGGAACTAACATCTCACAAGCTTTGCTGGCATGGTGAAACAAAAAGTACATCCAAATAATGTATCCATCACAAAGTGGATATAGATGGAACACACCTCAACATAATAAAGGCCGTTATAATAAGCCATAAGCCCACAGCTAACATCTTATTCAAGAGTGAAAAGCTGAAAAGCATATCCTGTAAGATCAGGAACAAGACAAGGATACTCGCTCTTAGTACTTTTATTCACCATAGTATTGATAGTCCTAGACATGGCAATCAGACAGAAAGAAGAAATAAAAGATGGCTAAAAGATATCACATCGAAAGATGTTCAGCATCACTAATCAGAGAAATGCAAATCAAAACCACGAGATATCACTTCACATCAGAATGGCTATCATCAAAAAGACCACAAATAGCACATGTTGGTGAAGACGTGAAGAAAAGGGAACTCGTATACATTGTTGGTAGGAATATAAATTGGTGCAGCCACTATGGAGAACATTATTGAGGTTCCTCAACAAAGTAAAAATAGAATTACCACATGATCCAGCAATTCTACTCCTAGGTATTTATCTAAAGAAAATGAAGAGAGTAATTCAAAAAGATACATACACCCCCAATGTTTATAGCGGAAGTATTTTTTTTTCAAATCAATTTAGTATTATCCTGACAGCTGGCATCATTAATCCTTTAATAGAAACCACTTAAAATTAGCCAAATATCTAAGATAATTACATGCACTAAAGATATACAAAGTATAACCATTTAAAAAGTAATAGATACCATAATTTGTACCTGACCATAACTTCTGTATTCAGAAATGATTGTAAAATTAAAATCTAAGATAAAATCTGTATACCATATACTTTGAGTGCTTTACATCTTAGAAAACAAAGGTAGTCTTTCACTGTTACACATTTAGTGTCCCTGGTGAGCTGAGGAGAGAAACACCAGGAAACTTAGAATTTTTGTACTTTTCTCTTAATGACTGTTGCGCATGCTGTGGTGCTCTGAGGTAGGTCTGGTGAAGGTCCATGAGACAAGGCTTTAGAATTTCCAGTGGATATCCAGTGTTTTATGCTAATGATTCAGGCCAGCTTTGTCTCATGACTGTGTTGACTGCTACATGAAAGACCACGGCAGTGATAACCGATGGCAAATATTGTAGATATGAGTCAGCGTCTATCAAACTTCAGTCTCGCAAAAGCACTGCTAAACTTTCAACTTTGCCTTTTGCAGGCTGCTGATGCAGAAAGTACTGGGTAAGAAACTGATTTACTGTTTGTAGAGCTAAGTCAAAAGCAAGGACTTTCAAGACTAGGTGCTGCCTTCTCAGAACTTGTTTCTTGGTTTAAGTGTCATCTGTAATGTACAGAAATTCTGCTACTTCTGGGGGGTCTATTTCTTCAAACTTTGAGGCTAACAGCATAGCAGCAGTGCCCACAAGTTGAAGTTATCCTCTCAACACAGACATGGATGAAAGTAAACCTATCAAGGTAGTTCACAGCCAAATGCAGGGTCTCATTTTGTAGTTTATATTCTTCTCCTACCTCAACTAACCAGTTCTCGAGGATAGCCTTCTCGAGGATAGCCTTCATACTGTTAGTAACGTCTGGCTGTTTCTTCATGTAACCCATGTTAGGCTCACATTTAACCTCCATTTCCCTAAGGTATGTGTGAACGTCCTCATGGTAGTCTGGTCCTTCATTAACACTCCCTGGCTTTTCATCTTCCAATACAATTGATGTGTCCATAGTATGTGGTGACTCCAAACTACCATCCATTGGGTAATCAAGAGGTTCCAGTGGTTTTCTTGGTCCTGGTAAAGTAACAGCCAGGACATCTTCACTTTCTGCTTTTTTAGATTCAGTTGGCCTCTTTTGCATTCTTCGGTTCATCCACGTGAATGGTAAAGGCAGGCTGTTTCCTGTTTACTTTCCAGGGAGGAACAGTGATATGCTAATCATTTATAGGAAGATCCTTAAGAGGTGCAACCCGTCAGGGGTTAGGCCTCTGAGGTGCTGGACCCTGTGAGTTTCCGGCCTTCAACCACCAGCCCACCCGGTCGGGGGCTGCTGGGCGGGTGCCTCCTTCTCAGGGTTGGTGTTCTCCTAGTCCTCCCGGAACGCTATCCGCTGCAGTGTTGGCGCCGAACCCGCCTAGCGGGCCAGCGGCCGGGGCGCGGAGCTGCCCACCATCGCTGCTCCCGGGGCGCGGTGGTTCAGCCCTGCATCCCGCAGACCCCCAGAGGAACTCTCCAAACGTACCCGCCCGTGGCAGCCTGAGCCAGCCTGCCCGCCCACCCAGGGGGACCGTGTCGGACCAGCGAGGTTGCTAAAGGCGGAGGCAAGCACTGCCAGGCCTGGAGGGACAAGGACGCCTCGGAAATGAAGCGAGCAGCCTGCTGAAGCAGCCCGTTCTTGCAGTTCAAATGTATAGCAGAAATTATTTAAATAGCCAAGATATGGATACAACCTCCATGTCCATCAACAGATAAGTGGATAAAGATGTTGGTTTATTATATAAACTGGAATGTACTCAGCCATAAAAAGGGATGGATTTTTGCCCTTTGCAACAACATGGATGAACTTGGAAAATATTATGCTTAGTGAAATAAGTCAGACAAATACTATATGATATCACTTATATCTGGAATCTAAAAGATAAAACGAATGAATTTAACAAAACAGAAACAGAATCATATATATAGAGAACTAGTGGTTACTAGTGGGGAGAAGAATGGGGAGAGGGTCAAATTGGGGTAGGGAATTAAGAGGTATCAACTACTATGCGGAGGAGCCTGGTAGGCTGCAGTCCATGGGGTCCCTACAAATCGGACACGACTGAGCGACTTCGCTTTCACTTTTCACTCATGCTTTGGAGAAGGACATGGCAACCCACTCCAGTATTCTTGCCTAGAGAATCCCAGGGACGGGGGAGCCTGGTGGGCTGCCGTCTATGGGGTCGCACAGAGTCGGACATGACTGAAGTGACTTAGCAGCAGCAGCAGCAACTATGTATGAAATAAATAGGACCTAGCATACAGCAGAGGGAATGTAACCAATATTTTTTGTATTTTTTTTGTAACCAATATTTTATAGTAACTTTAAATGAAGTAAATAATCTATATAAAAATTTTGAATCCTATGTCGTATACCTGAAATTATTATTTTAAATAAACTATTCCTCAATTTAAAAAATACATAAAATCAACTTATTTAAATAGATAAAATCTAAGTAAATTCTATATAGGTTTGTTTTTAAAAAGAAGTGTTGAAAAGAAACCAATTTATTTGCCATTACTATTTAATCTTGAATACTAACATGGAGAAGGAAAGAGAGCAATCCTTAGGAATTGTACAACCCAGGATATGCTACTTAACCTATAGTTTTCTCTTTTTAAGAGATCATATATGATTGTGATGGTAATTAAGTGAGATAACTATGTCAGATAATTGACTCAAGAGCACAGTGACAATAAGCTATCACTAAGAGAGAGTACAATTTCATCACAACAGTTATAATTCAAAAGCCATTAGCTGTATTCTAATATAGTCATTACTTGCAATAACTCATTTAATCTTCATACAACCCTGACATAGGCACTGTGAAAAGATGCTCGACATTAAAAGAAATGCAAATTAAAATGACATTTAAAGAAAATAAAATGACATTTTTCATTTATTAGAATAGCAGTCAAAAAGTTTCACCACCTAGACCCTTTGGCAAGCTGTGAGGAAATAAACTCACATATTGATGGTGAAAGTACAAAGTGGTGCAATCCCTATGAAAGGCAATTTGGCAATAATTATCAAAATTAAGTGCAACTTTAATACGGCAGTTTGAAATTTATCCCAGTTATACCTGCATATAACTACATGTTTTGACAGCTTTGTATATTTAAACAAATAGCTGAAAAGATTCCAATGTTCATCTGTAACAGACTAATTCAATTGTGATGTAGCTATATAATGCCTTGCAACTATAAAAAGGGATAAAAAACTCCATAGCTAACAGGAAAAGATTATATGTGAAATACATTTTGTAGAAAAAGAAACAATATACACATTCATATTTGCATAAAGTTACTCTGGAGGAATACAAAAGAAAGTAATGGTGAATAGAAAGAGTTTAGGAGCAATACTTCATAGTGAGGAAACAGCAAAGGTTTATTTAGGCTAGATATGTTTAAAAGCTATTTTGACTTTTTAATATATTTCCCTTAAAAGTAAACAAAAATTGACAGAGGAGTCTATGCAAAGACTTCAAAGAATAGTAAGTGAAAGAAATCTAAATGCAGAATAGTTTATGTAGTATCAAATTACAAATTAGAGCATAAGGAAGAGTGCAGAGTACATATTTTTTGATAATACTTGTTTAAGATATTTTAGGAAGGCTACATACAACAGTCAACATTTGTCTTTTAGAAACTCTACTCCGTGGTATTCTGATAAACGTTTAACAATCAGCTTGGGAAGTGGTGGGGAGGAAGCCCTATTTTGTAGGGTTGGCCAATTTTTGTGGTGCCAATCCACTATCAAAGTGACCAACTAAGTAAGAGTTGGGGAGAAATGCACACACCTAACAAGCTGGAAGGAGCTGTTTCCATGACATCACTGAGAGCGTGAATCCAACTACTTGAAAGAGGCCCCAGTGGCTACAGCTTTTTACTGACAATTTTATTGGCATTTAATCTGCCTAGGTATAGTCTATTTCCTGAACACCCATCTTGAAGTGCAAATTATTGGGTTGGCCAAAAATTTCCTTTGGGTTTTTCTGGAAGCTGTCTGTTAAAGCAAACCCAAATAACTACCTACTTCTGTTTGTATCTCTTCTCCTCCTACTCCAGCCCCTCCCCACCCCAGTTCCATTCTTGTCCTCTACTACTCCAAAAAGACCCAAGGGTACAGTTTAAAAGACAGTAAATGATTTCAAAGTCCCCTAGTTGTCTGTCTTCCATTAAATACCCATCCCAAGATTACAGGTTGCATGCACTCTGAACTAACAGGAATGTTGAACTCCTTAGATGAGATCTGGATCCAGTAGTTCCCAAGATACTGCCATGTTCTCATTTTTCCACATTCCTATCCTCAGGACACTCTTACACCTACTCCTGCAGGAGCCAAATGGTACTGAGGAAAGAGGCCTTCTATTCTGAAAATTCTGACTCTGCCCTTTGAACAGGATCTGCTTGTAGCCCCTCCCAACACATGCTCACATTCCATAAGTGCTGCATTTCCTACATCCAGAAACAGGTACCCAGACTACATGAAAAAATAAAAACTTTCAAAGCATTTTCAGAGCTTTCGTCCAACAAGACTATGACCTTTACTACACAGGTAGATCAGTTTGTTTCTTAAACTACTTTTCATCTTTTTCCCACCCCTTATTGCAGAAGTCTTTTAAAACATTTTTCCCTAATATTCCTCCCTAGAAGATCTTAATACCTCCCCGGAAGATTGTAATATCATAGATATAGTGTGTATCTGTTTACATACGGTGACCTCATTGTGATATCTTAAGTTTTTTCAACCCCTCCCCCACCAAGAACCAATTTTTTTCACCTCCTTGGAGGAAAAAGCAATCTTAAAAACTGACAAATAGAGCAGCAGGAGCAGCCCATAGTGTATTAATCCCTAATCAGAAGTGATATCTTCCAAGTCTGCTTTCTCAACCTGAAAATTGAGCATCTGAAGGAAAATCCAAGGGAAAACCACTGAGGCCTCCATTAATTTTGACTTTAAGAAGACACAATCATTTCTGACACTGTATTTTCCCCTCACATTCCCTTTAAAATACAGCATGAAAAAGACACACAGAGGTCAGCCCTGCTCTCCAACCTACCACCAAACAATGCTCACCACAACTGCTTGCTAACAAAATCAAATTTAAGTCAAAAGTAAGTGGAGATGAACCAGTGACTCACCAAAGATCCATGTAAGGAAATTCTAAAATAAGCATTTGACACACACATACATTAAAAATATCCTCATTCAAAGGGGATCTACTTTATTTTACTAGAGCAGTGAAATTACCTACTCCAGAATCCCAGCCGTTAATTTCCCCTTTTCCTTTTTTAGGCATAAAAAAGGAATACCTGCCCTACCAAGATTTGTAACCCTAACATTCTTTTTTAGTTTTGCCTCTTATCTGTTTCTCCAGTTTGCCTACACAGCTACCCAGTGAGGGATTTCAAAGGCCACAGATAGGCAGGGCTGGGTCAGCCAGAAGAGGGGGAGCATAGAGAATGGGTGAGTATACACCCCAACCTATCCTACCTTGGTGCCACAGGGCCTTATGGCTTTTCCAAGCTTGTGCCGAATAGGAGCCATGGAAGAAACTACAGATGTTTCCCAATTCTCTCCTTCAGATCCAGAAGCCAGATCCAAAAGCTTTCCTAAAGTTTTCATTCTTATCCCCCAGAACTCCACCCTCATTTGGCCACAGGGTTTTAGAATCCACAGTAAATCCTTTACTTGGGGGTGGGGCAAAGGAGGAGACTTTAACTAAAGGGAGGGACAACTTCTATTTAGTCAAAAACGAAGTTAATTGCAAATGAGTTCCAAAGTACAAAAACCACTACAATACTGTAAAGTAATTAGCCTCCAACTAATAAAAATAAATGGAAAAAATAATAATAAAACATAAAAAAAAAAAACCCTGACCTAAGAGCTAAACCTCTCTAGTCATAGATGACCTTGTCTTAGACCACCTCCTCAGAAGCTAAGAGCCAGTATAATTTATTCCTAGTGAAAAAGATAAAAATCCAGAACTTCCCTGGCGGTCCACAGGGCTCAAGTTCAACCCCTAGTCAGGAAACAGTTTCCACATGCCTCGAGGCATAGGAAAAAAAAAAGTATGTAAGACATAAAAAAAAAAAAGGAAAGATAAAAACCCCCTCTCTGGTGGCAAGGCTAAAAGCACCAAGGCCAAGACTGTCCTTCAGTAAGAGCCCATTATGGTACCTCCCTCAGGAAAAAAATGAAGACAATTGAAATCAGCCAGCCCACCAAGTACACTTGATTCTCTCGTGGCAAAAACAAAATGAAGAGACAAGCTTTGGGGATCTGGTTCTGTGGTTATTGAAAAGGTGGCAGGTAATTCCCGAACCTACAGCACCACTTCTATCATACTATAGTTTGATTGAAGTAACTGAAGGTCCACCATTTGTAACATTGCTAGCCCATAATAAATGTGTTAATTCATGTAAAAACAACAAAAGACAAAAAAAAAAAACCCAGACTCCAAATCTGCCTCAAGCTATCAACCCACTAAATTCCCTCCTCATTCAAGTATCTTCAGGTAACCCCTTCAGGTTACCCCTCAAGGTTATAAATTACTTCTGAACTGCCAAATCCAAACATTCCTTAAATGTTACACACCTACTCTGCTCTTTTGTAGATGCCCAAGGGGATTCTCCAATGAAACTAAAATCTAGATCTCCCCTGGAGTCTCACTCTTGAATGTCTGTCCCTTGGCTATAGGTGTGTCCCCCTAAGCCTGTTCCTTAGAAGATTCTAAATCCACTGCCTTTTTGTCCTTCATACTTTTCATGAACAACCCTATCCAAGCTTAAAATTAATAACCAACTCTGATGTTCAGTGTATTATTCTTTACACTTTTTACATACTTTAACTGTTTCATGTATTTTTAATAATGTGAGCTTTCCCAGAATGAAACTGACAACTCCCCTTTCTATTGCTTACCAACCACATGGCATAAAGTTCTATAGATCCCCTTTGCACCTCAATTTCCTTACAATAACTCAACTGACACATACTACTATATATAAAATAGATAACCAACAAGGACCTACTGTATAGCACAGGAAACGATACTCAATAATTTATAACAACCTATAAGGGAAAAGAATCTAAAAAAGAAGTGCACTTAAATTAACACGATATTGTAAATCAACCATTGTTGTTGCTGTCCAACTGTTTGCGACTCTATGGACTGCAGCACGCCAGGCTTCCCTGTCCTTCATCATATTCAGGAGCATGCTCAAACTCATGTCCATTGACTCAGTGATGCCATCCAACCATCTCATCTTCTGTCGTCCCCTTCTCCTCCTGCCTTCACTCTTTCTCAGAATTAGGGTCTTTTCTAATGAGTCAGCTCTCCACATCAGGTGGCCAAAGTATTGAAGCTTCAGTTTCAGCATCAGTCCTTCCAATGAATATTCACTATTGATTTCCTTTAGGATTGACTGGTTTGATCTCCTTGCAGCCCAAGGGACTCTCAAGAGTATTCTCCAACTTCACAGTTCAAAACAACTATACTTAAATTAAAAAGCAATAATTTCTCAGGATTTAAAAAATAATTTTAAAAAGATATATAACTACTGTATAGCACAGTACA
The DNA here is from genome assembly GCF_910594005.1 of Cervus elaphus. Classification (NCBI taxonomy): domain Eukaryota; kingdom Metazoa; phylum Chordata; class Mammalia; order Artiodactyla; family Cervidae; genus Cervus; species Cervus elaphus. The sequence continues at coordinate 24,735,240 of NC_057829.1, read as the reverse complement.
TACTACATCTATTCAGCTATCTGTGAGTTATAGCAGAACAACATTGCTTTTTAAATAAAATATCATAACTTAATCTCCAAATTCAGTGTAAGCACATAGGTTTCACACAGGGCTTCCCTGGTGTCTCAGATAGTAAAGAACCTGCCTGCTTTGCAGGAAACCCAGGTTCAGTGCCTGGGCCAGGAAGATCCCCTGGAGAAGGGAATAGCAATCCACTCCAGTATTCTTGCCTGGAGAACTCCAAGGACAGAGGAGCCTGGAGGGCTACAGTCCATGGAGTCAAAGAGTCAAACAGGACTGAGAGACTAGCACTTTCACTTTTCACACAGGGTTCCCACAAATTATTCAGGAAAGGAGTGAAACTGGGACCCAATTTAGAGGCTAGATCTTAAGGAGGCAATCAGAGGTCACCTTCTATTTCTCCCACAAATATTCATTGGCCTATAAATCCTCTTCAAAATGACCCTGGTATATTTTACTTTCTCGTATAATTTTTCTTCAAATTTGTTAGTTTCATGTAATTAGGAGAAAAAGATACGGTGAAAACTTCTTGGTATTAAGTAATACCATACTATGAATTGCCATATTAATTTTAAAAACAGAAGAAGAACATACAAATTGCAGATTATTTAATCCAACCACACGAGTTTTTCCAAATGCAGCTTACACGCACTTTTTTGGGCTTGTCTGTTAATGACACTTAAACTCTCCTCAAGATTTCAGGAGATTAGTAATCTTGTTTTCCACTAGGGTTTAACCCCTCTCAAATCAGTCTACCTGGAATGTTCCCTCATGATCAAAGATAATATTCAAAGACCTTGCCTCACCTAACTCCCTCGAAGGCCATCAGATAACTAGGTAATTCATGATCCTATGAAGAACCAAGAAAGGTTTTAGTTTTTGATTCTTTCCACATCCCCCATGTGCATGCATGCACAGTGGTGGCACAGTGGGAAAGAACCCTCCTGCCAATGCAGGAGACATGGGTTCAATCGCTGGGTCAGGAAGATCCCCTGAAGAAGGAAATGGCAATCCACTTCAGTATTCTTGGCTGGAAAATGCCATGGACAGAGGAGCCTGGCAGGCTACTCTTTGGGGTCCCAGAGTCAGATACGACTAGTCATGCACACACATCCACGCTCATGGCCCACATGCCTTGGGTCTCTGCTCCCTTCCTCCAACATTTTCCTTTGAAGAAAATATGTCTATTTCAGTTTAGACTTTCTAAGAACAATAACATAATCTCCAAGAAAACTGACTATTTATTCAGCACTTAGCTGGTGATGGTATGCACAGAGGTATTTATACATTAATAACAGAAAAATCAGAGAGCATTCTGGAGTCAAAGACCCGTAAATCTCTCCCAGCTACCTTCTTCCCAACAGCCTAGGACAAACTGAAATCTTTTGTCTTGAGAAAACAAAAGCCTCCAGAAATATTTAGCTCCCATCCTACCTCACTGCCCTGTTCACAAAGAATGTCATCCAAACTGCAATCACCCTATCGTGTACTTTCAACCCATTGTAATTAGGCTTCTGCTCCCACTACCCCATTGAAACTATTGGCATACCCCACTGAAACAAGGCATGTGGGCCAAGATTCACCATTGTAGTCCAATTGCTCACTTAAGATCTTCCTTTCAGTTCTGAGTCCATCATTTCAGTCTCCTGGTTGGCTTCTTTGCCCACATATAAAGGATAGTGTTTCCCTCTGTCTCCTCTCCATCCGACTCATTTATTGGCACACTTGCCTTTCAGTCTATGATTGCCTGCTGTTGATTCTTGCATCAAGAAAAGATATTTCTCCTGAATGTGAAATTCATTTATCCACTAACTGGACATCTTCACCTGGTAATTACAACTGAACCATGTCTAAAAGGGCTTCCCTGATGGCTCAGATGGTAAGGAATTTGCCTGCAATACAGGAGACCCAATTTCTAACCCTTGGTCAGGAAGATCCCCTGGAGAAGGGTGTGGCTGGCAACTCCAGTATTATTGCCTGGAGAATTCCATGGACAAAGGAGCTTGGTGGGCTACAGTAAATGGGGTCGTGGAGTGTCGGACAGGACTGAGTGATTAAAACTTTCATGTCTAAAAGTTAATGAATTACCTCATTCTTTGGGCTTGCTTTAACCCCCAAATCCATCTAATGACCCATGAGTCTTCTGAGAAGCCATTAAGTTGAGTAGACCCTTCCATTGATCCCTGTGTTCCCCGTTCCTACTTCTCTGCCTCAGTACATGCATTCAAAATGCTTATAGAGACCAATAACAAGGCATGTATCCATCAAAAGTAGAGAAAAGGGACCAGTTCTTATGGAGCTCACATTTTAATGAGTGGATTAATCTCAGAATTTGGATTGGTTTGCAGAATATAGCACTCCCAAACCTTCATGCTATTCTAAGGAAGCACTGTCCAATGTAAATACAAAGTGAACTACAGAAATCATTTCAAAGCTTTTAGAAGGTATTTTCTTTAGGTAAAAAGAAGCAGGTAAAATAAAATTTAATATATTTCTATTTAAGTCAAGCATATTATTTTGGCATGGAATTAATATAAAAATTATCAGATAGTTTACATTTCTACATAAAATCTATGAAATTTAGTGTATATTTTATACTTAAGTGTTGGTCGCTCAGTCATGCCTGACTCTTTGTGACCCCATGGACTGCAGCCTACCCACCAGGCTCCTCTTTCATGAGATTTTCCAGGCAAGGATACTGGAGTGGGTTTCTATTTCCTTCTCCAGGGGATCTTCCCAACCCAGGGATGGAACCCTGGTCTCCTGCACTGCAGGCAGATTCTTTACCGACTGAGCTACAAGGGAAGCCCGTACTTTATACTTAATGAATCACAATTCAATGCTAAATATTCAATGACTGAGGAAAATGTAGTGGTACCAAAATAAAGTTGTATTTTAAATTTTAAAATTAAAATAAAATAAAAATTGGTTTCTCAGTTGTCCCACCCAAATTTCAAATTATTAGACAATGCAGTTATTTGTAGAATTCATTTGAAATGCAAATCTCATTGCTTTAGGCTATATTCCACACTGCACCTGGCTAAACAACAACATCACCCAAGGGGGTTCTAGAAACCGCACATTCTAAACCAACCCCTGCCTGGTTTCCTTAGATCTGAAGCTAAAAAGCCCATAAAGACTCAAAGAACAGCCTGGTAAAGGAAAGAGGGAAACAAGATTCCCCAGAGCAAAATTCACATTTTTCAGTCCAGCAAACAAGGCCTCCAAGTTCCTGGCTTTGGGCCATATTTTACAGAATGTCTCTTAAACCAACCATACTCCCCTAGCCAGCCCTACCCCCAGCCTTGCTTCCTCTAGGCTATTTTAAGCAGCCCTGTCTATCTTCAAGTAGAACTTAACATAGAAAGCTCTTTGGTCGTCCAATTTGCCTCTAATAAAGAACTAGAGGAAATGTGACACTGTGGAATCAAGTACTTCTTAATGCCTCAGCCTTTTGTATGTTTTCTTGTTGCTGTTGGTGGTGGTGGTTTTATTTTTTTGGCCACATCACAAGTCATGAGGGATCTGATCTCTCAGACAGGGATGAAACACTTTCCCCCTGCAGTGGAAGCCCAGATTAAACACTGGACTGTCCAGGAAATCCCGGATCAAATATTTCTTTTTTTTTTTCCCCCAATCAATTATTTGTTATCCTCCTGCCTCACTCAGATAAAAGGGGCTTCCCTGGTGGCTCAGATGGTAAAGAATCTGTCTACAATGCAGGAGACCCAGGTTCAGCCCCTGGGTTGGGAAGATCCCCTGGAGAAGGAAATGGCAACCCACCCCAGTATTCTTTCCTGGAGAATCCCATGGACAGAGGAGCCTGACAGGGTACAGTCCATGGGGTTGCAAAGAGTCAGACATGACTGAGGAACTAATGCACTTAGATAAAACTGAACACTCCCTTCTTTACTATCTCTGCACACATATTTAACACATCAATTGATTGCACTTACTTATTTTGTTGTTCAGTCACTCCATCATGTCTGACTCTTTGAGACCCCATGGACTGTAGCAAGCCAGGCTTCCTTGTCCTTCATTATCTCCTAGAGTTTGGTCAACCATGTCCACTGAGTCAGTGATGCCATCCAACCATCTCGTCCTCTGTTGTCCCCTTCTCCTCCTGCCTTCAATCTTTCCCATCATCAGGGTCTTTTCCAATGACTCTGCTCTTCAAATCAGGTGGCCAAAATATTGGAGCTTCAGCTTCAGCAACAGTCCTTCCAGTGAATATTCAGGGTTGATTTGCTTTAGCATTGGCTCATTTGATCTCCTTGCAATCCAAGGGACTCTCAAGAGTCTTCTCCAACACCACAGTTTGAAAGCATCAATTCTTTGGTCCTCAGCCTTCTTTATGGTCCAACTCTCACATCCATACATAACTACTGGAAAAACCATAACTTTGACCATACAGAACTTTGCCAGCAAAGTAATGTGTCTGCTTTTTAATATGCTGTCTAGGTTGGTCATAGCTTTTCTTCTAAGTAGCAACCACCTTTTAATTTCATGGCTGCAGTCACCATCTGCAGTGATTTTGGAGCCCCCAAATTAAAGTCTGCCACTGTTTCCATTATATCCCCTTCTATTTGCCACAAAGTGATGGGATCATATGCCATGATCTTAGTTTTCTGAATGTTGAGTTTTAAGCCAGCTTTTTCACTCCTCTTTCACTTTCATCAAGAGGCTCTTTAATTCTTCTTTGCTTTCTGCCCTTATGGCAGAAAGTGGTGTCATCAGTATCTGAGGTTATTGATATTTCTCCCGGCAATCTTGATTCCAGTTTGTGCTTCATCCAGCCCAGCATTTCACATGATGTACTCTGCATATAAGTTAAATAAGCAGGGTGAAAATATACAGCCTTGATGTATCCTTTCCCAGTTTGGAACCAGTCCATTGTTCCAGGTCTGGTTCTAACTGTTGCTTCTTGACCCGCATACAGGTTTCTCAGGAGGCAGATAAGGTGGTCTGGTATTCCCACCTCTTGAAGAATTTTCCACAGTTAGTTGTCATCCACACAGTCAGAGGCTTTAGCATAGTCAAGGAAGCAAAAGTAGATGTTTTTGTGGAATTCTCTTGCTTTTTACTATGATCCAACAGATGTTGGCAATTTGATCTCTGATTCCTCTGCCTTTTCTAAATTGAGCTTGTACATCTGGAATTTCTCGGTTCACGTACTGTTGAAGCCTGGCTTGGAGGATTTTGAGCCTTACCTTGCTAGCATGTGAAATGAGCACAATTGTGCAGCAGTTTGAATAGTAGTTCTTTACTAATATGAGAATATTTCTGTGAGACTTTTCTAGTGGTCCAATAGTTAAGACCCTGCACTTCCACCGCTTGGTACATGGGCTCGAATTTAGGTGCAGAATTAAGATCCCACTGTGGTGTGCCCGAAAAAGGATTAAAAACAAAAAGTTTGGAGAATATTTATGTAAAGCTTGTTTGAGTTGCATCATAACAACAAATGTTTCAAAAGGATACAGGACTGGGTGAATAAAGTACGGTATGATATGTCTGTACAATACAATTCTAGGTATTCACTAAAACAGTGTCTATTGCAATGACAAAATTTCAAAATATAGCATTAAAAAGGGCAGCTGAAAAATTACATATGATACAGTCCTCTGTGTGTATATGTGGAAAGTGTTAGAGAGAAGTATCTATGTAAGTATAGATTTCAACCATCTGCTACCTTTATAATAAAGGTTGTAAAAATTCTAATTACATAAAAAATAGAAATAAAAATTCAGAAAACCACATCCAGGAAATTTCAGTATCAATAAAATTTCTATGAAAAACTGTTTCATCCAAATAATAATAAGTAAAGAAAAATTAAGGACTTAAATGGACATTTTTCCCAAGAAGACAAACAGGTGGCCAGCAGGTACATGAAAAGAAACTAATCATTATTCGTTATTTAAAAAATTCGAATCAAAACCACAATGAGATACTACCTCAAATAAAGTAGTAGCACTATTCAAAATATGCAAGGTAAGGAAACAATCCCATGAATCGCAGCACGCCAGACCTCCCTGTTCATCACCAACTCCTGGAGTGCACCCAAACCCATGTCCATTGAGTCAGTGATGCCATCCAACCATCTCATCCTCTGTTGTCCCCTTCTCCCACTATCAATCTTTCCCAGCATCAGGGTCTTTTCCAATGAGTCAACTCTTCGCATCAGGTGGCCAAAGTATTAGAGTTTCAGCTTCAACATCAGTCCTTCCAATGAACACCCAGGACAGATCTCCTTTAGGATGGACTGGTTGGACCTCCTTGCAGTCCAAGGGACTCTCAAGAGTCTTCTCCAACATCACAGTTCAAAAGCACCTATTCTTCAGTGCTCAGCTTTCTTTATAGTCCAACTCTCACATTCATACATGACCACTGGAAAAACCATAGCCTTGACTAGACGGACCTTTGTTGACAAAGTAATGTCTCTACTTTTTAGTATGCTATCTAGGTTGGTCATAATTTCCCTTCCAAGGACTAAGTGGCTTCTAATTTCACGGCTGCAATCACCATCTGCAGTGATTTTGGAGCCCCCCAAAATAAAGTCTGCCACTGTTTCCCCATTTTTTCCCATAAAGTGATGGGACCAGATGCCATGATCTTAGTTTTCTGAATGTTGAGCTTTAAGCCAACTTTTTCACTCTCCTCTTTCACTTTCATCAAGAGACTCATTAGTTCTTCTCCACTTTCTGCCATAAGGGTGGTGTCATCTGCATATCTGAGGTTACTGATATTGCCAGGAGAACCCAGCAATCTTGATTCCAGCTTGTGCTTCCTCCAGCCCAGCATTTTTCATGATGTACTCTACATATAAGTTAAATAAGCAGGGTGACAATATACAGCCTTGACGTACTCCTTTACCTATTTGGAACAAGTCTGTTGTCCCATGTCCAGTTCTAACTGTTGTTTCCTGACCTGCATATAGTTTTCTCAAGAAGCAGGTCAGGTGGTCTGGTATTCCCATCTCTTTCAGAATTTTCCACAGTTTATTGTGATCCAAACAGTCAAAGGCTTTGGCATAATCAATAAAGCAGAAATAAATGTTTTCCTGGAACTCTCTTGCTTTTCCGATGATCGAGCAGATGTTGGCAATTTGATCTCTGCTTCCTCTGCCTTTTATAAAACCAGCTTGAACATCTGGAAGTTCACAGTTCACCTATTGCCGAAGCCTGGCTTGGAGAATTTTGAGTATTACTTTACTAGCGTGTGAGATGAGTGCAATTGTGCGGTAGTTTGAGAATTCTTTGCCTTTGCCTTTCTTAGGGATTGGAATGAAAACTGACCTTTTTCAGTCCTGTGGCCACTGCTGAGTTTTTTTGCTGATTTGCTAACCTATTGAGTGCAGCACTTTTACAACATCATCTTTCAGGATTTTAAATAGCTCAATTGGAATTTCATCACTTCCACTAGCTTTGTTCATAGTGATGCTTCCTAAGGCCCACTTGACTTCACATTCCAGGATTCTGGCTCTAGGTGAGTGTGAATGATCACACCATCATGATTATCTGGGTTTTGAAGATCTTTTTTTTTTTTTTTAAGGACAAAAGTGGGGTTTGTTTTTATTATAAAAGAAAAAAAAATAGTAACTCCTCAGGAATCTTAACAAAGGAAGGGAATAATTTCACGCTCAGAGAACAGACACCAAGATACAAAATTACAACTGTTTGGACTCCAGACTTGTCCCATCTCCTCCAGAGCAGAGACGGGGAGGAGACAGCTGAGGCAAACAAGCAATTCTGTAAAACAAAGACTTAGAAACCCTACAAATAGGATTAAAATCTAAAATTCTGTTTTGCTTAAAAAAAAAAAAATTCTTTTTTTAATATTATCAAAAGGCCTGCTTTAGTGACATGCTAGTCCCACCGGAAAATAACCCCAATACCCACTTGTCAGTAACATGCTCAAGTTGACCAGCCAACTCATATTTCCAAACCCCTGTGTGTACAAGTACATGTGTGTCTTTTAAACCTGGGGCTCAGGTGATGGCTACTGCTATCATGGGCTTCCACCTGTTAACCAACCAACATCAGCCTCCCCAAAAGTGCGAGCAGGGCAGAGAGAAGCCCTGAAGTGGTAGCGAGGGAATAACAGCCCCAAACAGCCAACTTTTCCAGCATAGCCTCCCCCATCCCCATGCCCACTCAAAAGGAGATCCTTATTTCTAACCAGACTACTTGTCTCAAATTTGGGTTCCCCGTAACCAGAATGGCTTTTTCTCCCTAAAGAGAAAACACACATTTATCTGCACACCCATATATATAATTTTTTTGTTTTTACATTTAAATAGAAAAATACTACTCTGCTTTGTGTTATAAATGGAGGACCACACAATGAGAACTTTTTCTTTTAAGGTAGGGCTATCCATCTATTTATGCAGAGCCTGTCAGGGCGTTGAGCCCCAGACAAGGGAAGCACCACACCAGATCTAGGGTGTTTTCTTACCTGAATTCCCACCCTTCCTTCCCCCCTAATTCTCACTTTTGATAGAAAGTTGGTTACAACTTTGTAAGTAATAGAACTTCCCACCAAGAAGGGAAATCCTAACCTAACCAGAGAATCCAGCACCCCTGTCCCCCACTCAGTAACCACTCAGATAAAGTCCTCCCCATCTCTTCACTATGACTGGGCTCTCTGTCCAGAGAGCTATGCCTATCGGACAAACACACCTGATTAAAATGGAAGCAGTGGTTATGTTTCCCCGCCCCCCCTCCCAACTAATGCACTAGGAAGCTTCAGTGATAGGAAAAAGAAAAGGGCAGGGGTAGGTAGGTGGTTGTGCAGTGATTAAGAACCTGACCCCTTCAATCCTGACCAAAGAAAGCAAGAAATATTAACTGGGTGTGAGGAATTAAAACAAAAAAAAAAAAGAACCTTGATATTCCACCCTTTGAGTTATAGCTATTATGACATTGAGAGGGGTGAGAGTGGGAGTAAGATGTAGAATTAAGAGGGGTTTTGAGGGCTGCAAGTCTAGTCCATTTAGTTCTTGTACTGGAAGGGCTCGTCGCCAGTTTCATTCAGAAGACATGTGCGGATGAGGGCTTCTGTCACGGCGAAGGGGTCACAGTTGGCAGATGGGCGACGATCTTCAAAGTAGCCCTTCTTCTCCTGGCCAACAGTCCGGGGGATGCGGATGCTAGCACCACGGTTGGCCACGCCAGCAGAGAAGTCGTTGATGTTGGAGGTTTCGTGGAATCCAGTTAGGCGCCGGGCATTGTCCAGGCCCCCCTTGGGATCGTAGGCTCGGATGTGGTACTGGTGCCGCTTGCTTAGTTTCTCAATGGCCTCCTCAATGTACTTCAGACCATTCTCCTCTCGCATGGCCTTGGTGCTAAAGTTGGTGTGGCAGCCAGCACCATTCCAGTTCCCAGGAATGGGCTTAGGATCAAAGGTGGCGATCACTCCGAAGTCTTCACACACGCGATGCAAGATGAAACGGGCCACCCAGAGATGATCACCCATGTCAATTCCTTCACAGGGTCCTATCTGGAATTCCCACTGTGCAGGCATGACCTCGGCGTTCGTGCCCCCGATCTTGATGCCGGTGTACAAGCAGGCCCGGTAGTGAGCCTCCACAATATCCCTGCCGTAGGCCTTATCTGCTCCCACACCACAGTAGTAGGGACCTTGGGGCCCAGGAAAGCCGTTGGAAGGCCAACCAAAGGGGTGCCCATCAGTGCCCATGAGGGTATATTCCTGCTCCATTCCAAACCAGGGGCGCTGGTTGCTCACCATGTCCATTATCCGTTTACAGGTGTGCCTTAAATTGGTCTCTGCAGGCTTTCGGTTGTACTTGAAGACTTCACAGAACACCAGCTTGTTGGGGTCCTTGCGGAAAGGGTCCCGAAACATGGCAGCAGGGACAAGATACATGTCACTGTTGGACCCTTCAGACTGAAAAGTGCTAGAGCCATCAAAATTCCACTCGGGCAACTCTTCTACACACTTGGGTTCAGAATCCAAGGTTCGGGTCTTGCAGCGCAGTCCTTCTCCAGTACCGTCGATCCAGATGTACATAGCTTGGACTTTCTCGCCCTGAGGTAGGGCCATGTACACCTGCTTGATACCTTTGTTCAAGTGGGAGCTCGCCGAGGTGGCCATGGTGGAAGGTGTTCTGGGCGCCGAGCAAAGCGGCAGGGCGAGCAGGCGGCGAGAGCGAGGTGAGGAGAAGAGAGGCGAGGAGGACGGCGAGGGGCTGCTTACACAGCCTGCTCTTCTCCCATTCTCGGCTCTTGAAGATCTTTTTTGTACAGTTCTTCTGTGTATTCTTGCCACCTCTTCTTAATATCTTCTGCTTCTGTTAGGTCCATACCATTTCTGTCCTTCGTTGTGCCCATCTTTGCATGAATTGTTCCCTTGGTATCTCTAATTTTCTTGAAGAGATCTCTTGTCTTTCCCATTCTGATGTTTTCCTCTATTTCTTTGCGTTGATCACTGAGGAAGGCTTTCTTATCTCTCCTTGCTATTCTTTGGAACTCTGCATTAAATGGGTATATCTTCCCTTTTCTCCTTTTCTTTTCACTTCTCTTCTTTTTACAGCTATTTGTAAGGCCTCCTCAGACAGCCATTTTGCTCTTTTGCATTTTTTTCCCTTGGGGATGATCTTGCTCCCTGTCTCTTGGACAATGTCACGAACCTCTGTCTATAGTTCATCAGGCACTCTGTCTATTAGATCTAGTCTCTTAAATCTATTTCTCACTTCCACTGTATAGTCATAAGGGATTTGCTTTAGATCATACCTGAATGGTCTAGTGGTTTTCCCACTTTCTTCAATTTAAGTCTGAATTTGGCAATAAGGAGTTCACGATCTGAGCCATAGTCAGCTCCCAGTCTTGTTTTTGCTGACTGTATAGAGGTTCTCCATCTTTGGACGCAAAGAATATAATCAATCTGATTTTGGTGTTGACCATCTGGTGATGTCCATGTGTAGAATCTTCTCTTGTGTTGTTGGAAGAGGGTGTTTGCTATGACCAGTGCATTCTCTTGGCAGAACTCTATTAGCATTTGCCCTGCTTCATTCTGTACTCCAAGGCCAAATTTGCCTGTTACTCCAGGTGTTTGTTGACTTCCTACTTTTGCATTCCAATCCCCTATAATGAAGAGGACATCTTTTTTGGGGTGTTAGTTCTAGAAGGTCTTGTAGATCTTCATAGAACTGTTCAACTTCAGCTTCTTCAGCGTTACTGGTCAGAGCATAGACTTGGATTACCGTGATATTGAATGGTTTGCCTTGGAAACGAACAGAGATCATTCTGTCGTTTTAGAGATTGTATCCAAGTACTGCATTTCACACTCTTTTGTTGACTATGACAGCTACTCTGTCATACCCTTCTTCTAAGGGATTCCTGCCCACAGTAGTAGATATAATGGTCATCTGATTAAATTCACCCATTCCAGTCCATCTTAGTTCGCTGATTCCTAGAATGTCGACATTCACTCATGCTATCTCTTGTTTGACCACTTCCAATTTGCCTTGATTCATGGACCTACGATTCCAGGTTCCTATGCAACATTGCTCTTTACAACATGGAACCTTGATTCTATCACCAGTCCCATCCACAACTGGGTGTTGTTTTTGCTTTGGCTCCCTCCCTTCGTTCTTTCTGGAGTTATTTCTCCACTGATCTCTGGTAGCATATTGGGCACCTACCGACCTAGGGAGTTCATCTTTCAGTGTCCTATCTTTTTGCTTTTTCATACTGTTCATGGGGTTCCCAAGGGAAGAATACTGAAGTGGTTTGCCATTCCCTTCTCCAGTGGACCACATTCTGTCAGACCTCTCCACCATGACCCGTCCGTCTTGGGTGGCCCCACATATCGAGAAAAGGAAGGAAATCCTATCATTTGCAACAACATGGATGAACCTAATGGGCATTATGCTAAAAGAAACATGTTACACAGAGAAAGGTAAATATTGCATGGTATCATACACACACACACACACACACACATATGGAATATGAAAAAAAAAATCAAACTCACAGAAATAGAGTAAAAATTGATTGCCAGGAGCTGGGGCATGAGAGAAACAGAGAGGTTGGTAAAAGGGTACAAGCTTTCAGTTATACAATGAATAAGGTCTGAGGTCCTAATGTATAATTTAGTAGCTATAGTTGATAAGAATGTACTGTGCAACTGAAATTTGCTGAAAGAATAGAAGGCTTTCCAGGGGCTCAGTGGTAAAGAATTTGCCTGCCAACGCAGGACACTTGGGTTCAATCCCTGGGTTGGGAAGATCCCGAGAAGGAAATGGCAACCCACTCCAGTATTCTTGCCTAGGAAATCCCATGGACAGATGAGCCTGGTTGGCTATGGTCCATGGAGTCTCAGAATAATCAGAATGATTTGGTAATCAAAAGAACAACAACAAGAGAGTAGGATTTACATGTTTTCAGTAAGAAAAACAAAACAGAAAGGTAAATCTATGAGAAAGGGAAAGATAAAGCCATGCTAATTAACTCAACAGAGGGAATACTCTTCACATTGTACACTTTAAATAGCTTGCAAATCTATTTGTCAATTTTTTTGTGGTGGTGGAGGGGGAAAGCTACACTAGGTAATCTGTGGGATCCTACCTAGTTTCCTGACCAGGGATTGAATCTACACCCTCAGCAGTGAAAGCTCAGAGTCCTAACCACTGGACTGCCAGGAAATTCCCTTTATTTGTCAATTATACCTCAATAAGGCTGGAAAAAACCTCAGTAATAATTTTAAAGATGAGAATAATATAATCACTTAAAAATGTCAGACTATAAAGAATAAGGATTGATGATATCTAGAGGTGATAAACTTGTTGCTTTAGGTTTAAGTTTAAATTTAGAGGAAAATAACTATCAAAAAATTTCAATTTATACCTGAAGTACATTATTTTTGTTTACACTTTTCTGGAAAATCTTTTGCCCATTCTTTGCATTTCAACCCTCATTGCTTTTAGGATTGTGTCTTGTGAACAATAGATTATTTAGATTTTGTTTTATTTATTCAGTCTGTGGCATTTCTTTTAGGTTGGGTCTATATTTGTTAAATGGGTTATTTTTATTTTCTTTTACTCTATTAATTTAAAAGACACACTATTTTGATTTTATGATTGATTCCTTTTATGTCTTTAAATAGTATTCTTAAACCCATATTTCTCAATTTATTAAAATCATGATAGAAATCTACTTACTCTGACCCAACAAGAAGTACATAAATTTAATATTACAACAATGAAGCCACAAAGAAGTAATATAATACAATCTACTTCTTGTAATGAGAAAAAAATAATTTTATTCAAGGGAAAAATTTTCTTTTAACTACATGCTCATCTCCCTCCTAGGTATTTATCCTGTAGAAATTTACCCTTAAGAACTACAGTATTGAAGATGCATACAGGAATGACAAAACTTTATATAAACGAGTAAAGAAATGATTATCCTAAGGGCAGGAAAGAAATTTCCTTTGGCGGTTGGGAAGGTGATGAGATGGTAGAAGGATACGCACAGATGGTTGCAGTATTGGCAATATTCTATTTCTTAACCACTTGACTGGTGATTGACTGTTCTTGTAATAATTCTGAACTACACAAATGTCTTACATGAACTCTGCATGTATTATTTCAGAACTGAAATTTAAAAAGCATATGGCAAAATGTTAGAGTATGATACCACTCTCTGTATGTATGCTTTTATATGTAACAAAAGTGATTTGAAAGAGTATGAGACAAATGTTAATACTGTCCATCTGGGTAAGTTGGAGGAGGGTCATAGTCCACAACAAATAAATTTACAATTAAAGGAAAAGCTACTTCAGTATCTGCTTGGACACATAATATATTTTTTTTTTTTTGGACACATAATATTTGAAATAAAACATTAGCACTGGCATTGCCATCTTTGTTTCAAGTACTTCATAGGGCAAACAAAATGTCATAGATGAAAATAAAGGCATTACGAAGAAATATAGACAGTACAAAAAATAATAATTTAGAAGTCATTTGATCATGTAGAGGAAGGCACTGCATTTTCCCCTTTCAAGTACTTCTTTAACAATTATAAACAGGCAAATTCAAATCTACAACTCCATTACTTTTTAAATCCTCATAAACATCTTAAACGTAGGATATAAATCAAATAAAGGAAAAGGAACACAAGAATAAAATCATAAATCGGAAAAAAGTTTCCAAATTTTACAGTTTCCGAAAGTCTGGTGTTACACAATGAAATGAGAAATCCTTAAGTTTTAATATCATCCACTAAGTATGGTTGTAAAGACTGACAGCCAAATATAAGGCTTTTAATAAAAGTAAACAAAAAGAGCACCAGAAAATGATTTCCTAATCTGTGAACACTGATGGTTTTTTGTTACTGCTGAATTTTTCTCACCTATCTTTTAACGATTACAAAGTCACAATTTGACCCTAAATTTACATCTCTGGAAAGCTGCCAGCTAGCCTTTAGTGGTCTGTCCTTAAACCAGTTTGATGCTTGCTAACAAATGAGACAACATCCATGGAAACTAATGGGAGTTTTGAGAACACAAGGCTCCAGGCAGGAAGAAACCTCAGCAGATGTTATACATTTAGACATTGATAATGAAGCAATTCCAACAAGGTCTCTTGGTATTCTACTTGCAAAAGTGATTCAGACACATCAGCTTGGGGATGAGCAATCAGAAGGACTAAAGACTGGATTAAATATGGTAAACAAAGGACTTTTGCCAGGGACAAGCAATACTTGTCTAGTAGAGATTCAAATGATGTCTAAGACCTTTTAACTAACAGTTAATTTAAAAACACAGCAAAGAGCAAAATTTTAGCCAGTAATCAATGAGACTAATGCTACAAACTACTAAAAGAGAAGAAAACTTCACTGATTCCAAAAGAACATAAAAATGTGATAATCATTTCAAAACATACACATATACCAAATTATCACATTACACACCATAACCTTTTGTAGTGTTATATGTCAAGTATGTCTCAATGCAGGGTGGAAAAAATTTATTTAAAAAAAAATAAAGTTTGATGTTTTTGTATAGTAAAATAAATAAATACAAAACAAGAAAAATAAGTTTGTTAAAACTATTATATTGCTTCATGGAATTATCATGGAAATAAAGAGAAGTGTAGAATTCATCTTAAAAATATGGAAATGTCTGGCGGGAATAAATCCAAAGCTGAAATTCTGAAGAAGTGATAAAAAAGGATTTGCATTGGCAGTAGGCAACAAATCATAAACCAATGTACTTGGTACTAGGAAACACAATGATACCAGCAAATGCAATAATCTCCTTTGCACATCCCAAGAAAAATTCACTTTGAGCTCAACTTACACATCATTATATTTAGTTCTAAGAAGTGAGAACCCAGCTACATAAAAATAGTGGACTATTTCATGTCTGGCATTTTTAGGTTATTTACATTGAAGTTCTATACATCTTACCCTTTGCCTGCGGTGCCAGCTGGGTTTTACTAATTATGGGACAGATACACCAGAGGCTAACCATGCTCTGATATAAAACCCTTACTACACAAGCTTAATGGCTAAGTAAGTTATGAAGTGGCCATCTGTGTTTTCTGCTTAAGCTGCTGAGAGGATCTCAAGGTTAGAAGAGATTTTCAAGGGCACGGAGTCCATCTAGTGAGGCCAAGCATAAACTATCTGCAATACCTCTATCAAGCAATCCACCAACCTCTGCTTAAGTGCTCACAGTAACAAGAAACTGTCCAGTGTGCTGTTTCGTCCCACCCTTCATCCATCAGTCCTACTTTATCCTGGGAACCTGATGTTTCAGGTCTCCCTTAACCCTTCAGTAATAGATCAGTGATGGATTACACTCCATAGAATAAAACAAAGGGCTCTGAGTCCTTTCTTTAGACTGAAGTAGCCATACACTTTCAAGACTATCCAAATTGCTCTCCAGAAAGCTAGTGGTAGTGCTCAGTGGCTCAGTGGCTGACTCTGAGAGCCCATGACTGTAGCCTGCCAGGCTCCTCTATCCATGGAATTTTCCAAGCAAGGAGACTGAAGTGGCTTGCCATTTCCTACTCTAGGGGATCTTGCCGACCAAAGGATTGAACCCAGGTCTCCTGCATTGGCCGGCGGATTCTTTACCATTTCAGCACCTGGGAAGAAGGAGGATAGTACCAATGTCTTTTCTCACAGAATGCGTAGACTGTCCCATTTTAAGTCAAATTTTCCATATTTTCTAATCATGTTCTTTTAGCTTTCCAAATTCATACGGCAAGGAAAAAAGAGAATAATGTATGCTTTTCAACTTATTATGGAGGCTGACCATTTAAAAATTATTTCTTGAACATTTATATTTCTTCTTTTGTGAAGCTGACAACTTACTAGGTTTTTTTCTCCTTTATTTTAAACTTCCAGGCACCTCTTTTGTTCCCCATAACATCATAAATCTTACTGATGTTATTTGTAAGCGCTCCTATTTACAACTACTGTCAGTGTTATGTGATGTAATCTACTTTAATTAGAAATTTGGGCTCTTTTTAGACCAAGCATGAGGTTTTTATGCCATCAGGAAACATCTTGAACTTCAATTCCTCTTTTCTATGTTCTATCTGTGTTTTAATCTAAAGATTAAAGGCCAATAAACAACAAAGCTACAGGATGAATTGTCTCCTCTTTACAGTTAACAAAACTAAACACAAACTCTTACAAAAAAAATTATGTCACCTTTAACTTTTTTTTTTATATTGTTATTTTAGGTTTAATGTTATCTGAACTGTTCATACATTATATAAAATCTTAAAAAATCTGTGTTCAATCAAGGATATTTACTTTAGCAATACTTATAATGATGAAAAAGCAGAAGCCAATTATTTCTCCTGAACAATAATATTTTCCTGAAAATGCTATTGTAATTTAATAATGCTACTGTTTTAGGTAATATATAGACTATTATTCAAAAATAAATTACAGCAAGACTTTCCTGGTGGTCCAGAGGCTAGGAATCTGCCTGCCAGTGCAGGGGACACAGGATCAATCCCTGATCCAGGAAGATTCCACATGCCTCGTGGGGCAACTAAGCCTGCACATTGCAACTACTGAATTCGTGCACCTAGAGCCCATTCTCCCCAACAAAAGAAGCCACCAAAGGAGAAGCCCTTGAACCACAACTAGAAAATAGTCCAAGTGCAGCAACAAAGACCCAGTGCACCAAAAATAAATAAATAACAAAATGTTTAAAATAAATACATTGTTGTAATTAAAGCAGCTATTATAGAGCCATTTAATGGATAACAATTGACAAGAACATAGCTATAACTAGAATGACTAAATAAAACAACTGACACGCCAAATGTTGGCGAAGATGCAGAGCAATTAACATTCTCATAATTTCAGTGGAAGAGTCTTAAAATATTAAACATACACCTACCCTACAAGCAATTCAAATTCTACTTGTGCAAGATAAATGAAAATATTTGTTCACACCCAAAAAAAGGCCTTGCATAAGAATGTATTGGCCTGAATGTAGAGAAACTGGGTCTCTCATACATGGGCAGTTCCACTAAGAGTTAAACATAGAATTAACATGACTGAGCAATTCCATTCCTAGGTATGTATCCATGAGAAATGAAAACATGTCTACACAAAAACCTGTAGTGAATGCACCTATCAGCATTGTTCAGAAGAGCCAAAAAGTAGAAATAACTCAAATGGACATCAGCTGGTGACTGGGTAAGTAAAATATGCTGCATACATACAATGGAATATTATGCAGGAAGGGAAGAAGGGTACATGCTACAACATGGATGAATCTTGAAAGCATTATGTTAAATGAAAGAAACCACTTATAAAATATGATTCTTTTTCTGTGAAATAGGTTATTTGGGGGGATAAGGAAAAGGTTCTAAAATTGATTGTGGTGATCCATGCACAACTGTGAGTACACTAAATACTCCCAGAAAAATATATTCTATAAAATTCCATATGTGAAAAAATTATAGAAAATGCAAAATCAACCTATGGTGATAGAAATAAATCCAGTAGTTGCTTGGAGGGGGAGCAGATTGACTAGGAAGAGGTGCTAGGATGACAGAAAAGATGGATGTCTTACTGTGCATTCATCAAAACTGGTTGAGTAATATTTTTAAGACCTGGCTATTTCACTGTATATAAAATACATTTCAAAAAATGAGGCTAGGGACTTTCCCAGTGAAAGTCAAAGTTTTATTCCCTCACTCATGCAATCCCATGGATTGTAGCCTGCCAGGCTTCTCAGTCCATGGAATTCTCCAGGGAAGAATACTGAAGTAGGTTGCCATTCCCTTCCTCAGGGGATCTCCCCAACACAGGTATCGAACCTGAGTCTCCTATATTGCAGGCAGATTCTCTACCATCTGAGCTACGAGGGAAGCTGGTGATCCAGTGATTAAGGCTTCATGATCCCAATGCAGGAGGCCTGGGCTCGATCCCTGGTTAGGGAACTAGATCCCACATGCCACAACTAAAGAGTCTACATGCTGCAACTAAGATCTGGCACAGCCAAATAAATAAATAAGGCTGTTATTTGATACCCACAAAACTACTAAGAGGATCCACTCTTCAGATGTGAGAGTAAGGAGGGTTAAAGAAGGGAGGGACAATGAATATAAAGAATGTTTTCCATTTTATTTATACATTTCTTTTTTTTTTTTTCTGTTCCTCCAAATTTATTCCTGTGCGAAGACATGCTGGGGCTTTTTTTGTTAAGAGCTTATGTTGTATGTTCTCTTCCCCAGGTAGCCTCTCCCAGTCACCTGACTCAGAACCCGCAGGATGTTTCACAGGGTCCCAGTCACTCCCGGCATGGGAGGTGAGTATGGCCCATGCTGGGCCTAGGGACTCAGAGGGCTGAGGCTTTGAACCTGCAGAGGCTGGGGGTTGCTGGCAGGCTATAAAGTCCCAGGGGGTGGCCAGGGGCCCAGAGACCTCCTCCAAGTGGGGTCAGCTAGACACAGAGATGACAGCTGTAGTGTGGCTGGACTTCCGGGCATCTCTAGTATCTCGGAGTCCCGAAGCCAGGGGGATGGCTGAAAAGCATGTGACAGAACTTGTATGCCCACAACCACGTCAGAAGCAAGGTGTGGCCACTCAGCTGTAGGGGCAGTAGCTGAGCAACAGGGGAGGAATGGAGCCCCAGGCCCGGCATGCAGCCCCAGGACCCAGAGGTGTGTGCTCTGCTTGGGTCCCCTGCAGATTGAGGGGGCCCTGACCTCTGATAGAGTCCCCTGTAGACTGAGGGGGTCCTGTCCTCTGCTTGAGCTCCCCACAGTTTGAGGGGTCCTGTCCTCTGCTCGAGTCCCCTGCAGACCGAGGGGGTCCTGTCCTCTGTTGGTGTCTGCAGGGGGCCTGTCCCCTGCTCAAGTCCCCTGCAGATTGAGGGGGGCCTGTC